>NW_024424008.1:26816495-26832488 GCF_017311325.1 Ursus maritimus
GGAAGGGAAGGGAAGGGAAGGGAAGGGAAGGGAAGGGAAGGGAAGGGAAGGAAAAGAGTACCCTGACCAGCAGAAGAATTGGCTGACAGCACAGGGAATACTGGGTTGGGTAGTGAAAGAAAAGTTCCAACTACAGCCCTATATTCAGATGCAGGTATGACTGCTATAACAACTATACATTGAACTATACATTCCCCCTCATCTTCTTTCCCTAATATTTTATATAAGATGTTGTAGTGTTGGTTATGCCCATAATTTTTTTTAAGTTAAAGGATCTCAAGTGAAACTGTGACTAATCCAGTGATGGAATTAATATCACTTAGATATATATGACTTACAGACCATTGCAGTCCCCTTTTAAGAGAGAAAATGCACAGTCATGCTTATTTATTCAAAGGATAGTAGAATTATGTTGGGGAAAGATACAATGTTGCTTTCCTCAAATTAAATTTGAATAATATGTAACAAACTGTATACATTTTTAAGAAATATACAATCCATTTTTAGGAAATATACAATTTGATCCATTTTCACAGTTGTATAAACCCATGAAACTATAATCATATACCCTCAAACCAATATTTTTAAAAGCTTAATGACAACCAAAATATTTTCATTCCCATTTGAAGTCCATTTCTTCCTCTGCCCGCAGCCTGAGACAACCATTGATTTATTTTTTGTTGGTATACTTTAGTTTTTTCTAGAATCTTATATAAGTTTAATCGTTTAATATGTAATTTGTGTGTCTAGCTTTTTTTCCCAGTATAATAATTTCAAGATTTATCCATGTTACTGTACCTGTAGTTTCTAGTTTTGATTCTAAGTAGGATTCCATCTTCTGGATATACCATAATTTGTTTATCTACTGACTTATTGTTGGGCATTTGAGTTGTTTCCTAATTTTAGCCATTGTGAATAAAGTTGCTATCGATGTTTTTAATGGTTCTTTTCTTTTTAAAGATTTTATTTATTTATTCGACAGAGACAGAGACAGCCAGCGAGAGAGGGAATACAAGCAGGGGGAGTGGGAGAGGAAGAAGCAGGCTCATAGCGGAGGAGCCTGATGTGGGGCTCGATCCCATAATGCCGGGGTTACGCCCTGAGCCGAAGGCAGATGCTTAACCGCTGTGCCACCCAGGAGCCCCTGTTTTTAATGATTCTTTATACAGACATGTTTTGATTTCTTTTGGTAAGTTCCCAGGGGCAAATATCTCTATTATATGGTAGATTTATGTTAAACTTCTGAAGCAATTGCCAACCAGTTTTCTAAAGTGACTATCATTTTGTATTCCCACCATCATTGCATGAGTGTTCCAGTTGTTCCATATTCACATCAACAATTGGTAGAGTCGGATATTTTTTATTTTTTTATGTTTGTCTCTTTTTGTCTTTTTTCATCTTTCTTCTTCTTTGCTCTTTTTTTTTCTTTTTTGCTTTTTTAATGCATGTGAAGTTGTATCTCATTGTGGTTTTGTGACTTTAATTCATTTTCTTCTCATGACTGAAGATGTCCATGTTTTCCATGCGTTAATAGCCATTTCTATATCTTTTATAATAAAGTATTTGTTCAAATTTTATGTCCATTTTGGTATTGCGGTGTTTTTGTTCTTATTATTGAGCTGTTAGTGTTCTTTATGTTTTCAAGATACTACTTCTTTGTCACATACATATATTGTGAATATTTTACCACTTTTGGTGGCTTCCATATTTGTTTTCTTAATAGTATCTTGAACAATAACAATTTTTTACTTTTATGAAATCAATTTATCATATTTTTTTCTTTTATGCTTAGGGATTTTTGTGTCCTAAGGGCACAAAATATTTGCCTATTCCAAGACTGCCAAGATATTTTCTCATGCTTTCTTTTAGAAGTTTAATAGTTTTACCTTTTATTTTTAGATCTCTGATCTATTTTGATTTACATTTTGTTTATGATGTGGGTTATAGTTTGATATTTATGTTTATTTCCATATGCATATCTAGTGTTTCTAGCAATTTTGTGGGGGAAAAAATCTCCTTTCCTCATTGAAATCTTTTGAAACCTTTGTCAAAAGTAATTGACTAAATATGTGTGGGCATTTTTCTGGATTCTGTACTGTGTTTCAATAATGAATATGCTTGTCTTTTTGCCATTACCTTTCATAGTTGTTCCAGTTTTAAAGTAATTATTCAAATTCAGTAGTTTAAGCTCTCAAACTATGTTTTTCTTCTTTAAGATCACTTTGGTTATTCTTAATCATTTACATTTCAATATAAATTTTAGAATCAACTTATCAGTTTCTATTTAAGAATAAAATACACCGGAATTTTGGCTGAGATTGCACTGAATTTCCACATCAATTTAAAATAAGTGACATCTTTATAATATTGAGTCCTTCTAATCCAAAAATATAATATGTATCTCCATTTCTTTAGGTATATTTTACATTTCTCTCACCAATACTCTGCAGTTTTCAGTGATAAAATCTGATACATGCTTTGTTAAATTTATTTCTAAATATTTTGTTGTTTTTAAAAATGTTATTTGGATGATAATTTTTTAAATTTTGTCTTCTAATTGGTTGCTGCTGGTATACGAATACAGTTGTTATTTTTATGTTAACATGTATCCTGTAACCTTGCTAGATACATTTTTTTATTGCAGAAGTTATTTTGTAAATTCCCGAGAATTTTCCTCTAAGATAATTATGCCATATGCAAATAAAAACACTTACTTGGGGGTGTATATCCTTTGTACTCTGTGTACCCTTTATTTTTATCTTGCCTTATTGACATGGCAAAAGCCTCCAGAAAGATGTGCAATACATGTGGTAAAATCAGGCATCTTTGCATTGTTTATACTGGTGTATGTGTGTGTGTATACACACACACACACACACACACACACATATATATGTATGTATATAAAATAAAATACATGGATCTGAATTACCCAAAGCAGTAGACTGTAACACATATCATAAGTTGAACTTCAGTACCATCCCAGACCTTCTAAGCATTTCTCTATACCTCAGGGGTAGAAAGCCTGATAAAGGAATTTTTCAGACTTTCATATCAGCAGAAAATTTGGCTGTAACTCCCTGGTGAGGGACACAGGCAAAATTCAAAAGGCAATGTTATGCACTGTATGTTTCTGCACAACTGGTCCCCAAATTCTTATGTTGAAATCCTAACCTGAAATGTGATGGTACTTGGAGATGAAACATTTGGGGGCTAATTAGGATTAGAGGAGGTCATGAAGGTGGGGCCCTCATTATGGAATTATTGACCTTATAAGAAGAGATAGAGACTGATTTCTCCCTCTCTCTCTTTCTCTCTCTCTCTGTCATGTAAAGACACAGAGAGGAGATGACTATCTGCAAGCCAGAAGAGGTTCTCACTGGGAACTGAGTCAGCCAGCATCTTGATCTTGGACTTCCCGGCTTCTAGAACACTGAGAAGTAAATGCCTGTCACTTAAATTACCCCATTGCTAGCATTTTGTTATAGCAGTCCAAGCAGAGAGAAGTAGGGAAAACATTATTTACTGGGAGTTACTGTGGTAGGTAGCTGAATGACTATCTTTCAGCAGCTCCAAAACAACTTGAAAATCATCTCACATCAAAAACTAGTGATGTACTGTATGGTGACTAACATAACATAATGAAAATTTTTTATTAAAAAAAAATCACATCCTTTGGGCTCCAAGCAGCTAGATCCTTCTGGCAGCATCCCTGAGTTTTCTAAATTATCAGATTTCCTTCCTGAAACCTGCTTTGCTCTCCTTTGCTCTCTCAGCCTTCTTATTGATTACTTAAGTTTCTATTTACCCATATTAAATCACTTCTTACTTAAAATAGCTATGGGATTTAAATTTTCCTTACTCATTAATACACTTCTACACATAAAGGTATTTGGAAGTTTATTGTCTTGCATCAAGCACACAGCTTCCCTAAGTGATGTATTTGGTCCAGTGATGAGGAGGAGACATAAGTCACTTCAACACTTGACATGTGTTGCACCTTGAGTATTCCTTGTTAAATAGAATTTATCTTTTTATTTGACTTTGTAGGAGAAGGCTGGGGGAGAGAGAGGCATTTCTGGGCTTCTATCATTCATCAATACATTGTTTCTATATGAAAAAATAGCTAATTTACAAATTAACTTAAAAATAAAAAACTTACAAATTACTTTTTTAGAAGCTGTTTTGCTAAAATTGAAATAGTCTTTTTAATTACTACATAACCCTTTTTTAATAGACTAAATGATATATTCATTACGGATAGTTAACTGAACACTATTCCAAGTTAGTCTTTCAGGTACTCTTAATTCTCCATTTCCTGTCATATTATTTTGCCTGAATTCGTTCTAATTATGGTATTGTTCATCCTTCCAAAACTTAATTGGATTGGATTTTTATTCTACACACACACACACACACACACACACACTGTTGATAGTAATTAATGTTTTCTCATGAATCAACTGGGAGTTCAGAAGATAGCCCAGTTGAATGAGCTTCAAAAGGACCTCACTCAAGAAGTCTTCCTTCAGGGAGTGAGGCATCCCCAGTGTATTCCAGAGAAAACATAACTAAGAGAGGATACATATCTGTATTGATAACAATAAAATACAGACATAGATAATACATGATAGATAGATGATAGATAGGTAGATTAGATAGATGATAGGTAGATTGATAGATGATAGATAGATAGATAATAAACAGGTAGGTAGGTAGATCAATGTTGATATAGATATATAGATAATCTCTTATAAGGAATTGACTCACATTATTATGGAGGCTTGGAAACTCCCAAGATCCTCAGGGTGATGTGCATCAAAAGCTAGAGACCCAGAAACCGTATGGCATAGCTCCAACATGAATCCAAAGGTCTGAGAAACAGGAATGCTGGTTGTATAATTCTAGTCTAAAGGCTAACAGGCACAAAACTCAGGAAAACTAGTTGTTTCAGTTCCAGTTTGAAGCCAGAAAAAAGTAAAAGTCCTAGTTCAAGATCCAAAAGACAGGAATGATTATTTCGTACTTGGGAGGAAGGTTTTTGTTATCTTCAGGTCTTCAACTGGTTGTATGAGGCCCACCCACATTAAGGAGGACAATATGCTTTACTTAGTCTACTGATTCAAATGTTAATCTCATTCAAAATCACCCTCACTGAATCACTAATGTTTGACCAAGTATCTCTTCACCCCACAGCCCAATCAAGTTGAGAAAATTAACAATCACGCATAGATAAAAATTTACTCCTGGGTGTGGACTCTGACTGGTAAAAAAGTAGGGCATGAAGAGAGGCCAGTCACAATGTGCTTCATATTCTTCAGGTCAGAGAGATCTCTCAGGAAAGCCTAAAACATGCAATAAGTAAAAGAGCAAGCATTTAGACATCTAGCATATTCAGAGGGCACCAACACTAAATCGTAAGTTTAGAGTCAATTAAGATTGTTCTTATTCCTGAATGCCATCTCCTAAAGTTGTGTAAGAACCAGATGTAGTGCTGTTCTGTTAATAATTTCTGATATGATTGTGACCCAGGTTAAAAGGGAGTAGAGGCTTTAAATCAGAGAGGGAAAGGAAATGTTACTAGTGGGATGGATTTGTGTTTTAATCACTGAATAATCAGCCAGTTGAATCAAAGAATGAATCTCAGAACTGTAAAAAGTCCATTATCTTTTGATTTGTACCCAAATAACCCAACTTATTTAATAAGCATGGTATATGTTCTTTTTTTCTCCTACTATATGCTTCTTAATTACAAAATCGGTGACATCTATATGTTCATCTTGCAATAGATTAATTATCTTACATATTAGAAATATAAAAGCCTAAGTATAAGATGAAATTTATAAAAGACTAATAAAAAGACTAATCATGTCAACTTTTGCTGCTACAAGGTTCTCCTATCACCCTTAAGGATACATTCACCTCAGTAGATAAATTATCTCATAGCTTGCCCTTCTCTATCTCTGTTACTAATGCCACATGATGATATCCAAGGCTGAACTACCTCGTATTGACTCTGTCTCTATAAGAATTCTCTTCATTATCCTTTACTGAATACCAGGCATTTATCAGGGCGTTAGAGATACAAAATTAATTCCTGATTTTAAAAAATGGACATATGAGAGTTAGCTGTATAAAGAAATAATTATATTAGAGACTGATTACAGGGATCAAATAAAGCCTAATTACTTATTAAATATCACAATATAGTATGAGTGCTGTTACAGTTACTAGCACTACATAACAAACCTCTCCAAAACTCAGTGGCTTAAAATATTTATTTAGTGGATAAGTATGCAATCTGAGAGGGAATTGTTGATGGCAGTTCTCTTGTCTTTACTCACTATTAGCTAGGGGCTAGAATCTTCTGTGATCCAGGAACACTCAACCAGTTGGGGACTGGATCAATTGGAGCTGCTCATACATCTCCCTCTCAAGACCACAGGACCCTCCAGCACGGCCACTTAAGCAAAGGCAAACTTCTTACTTAGAGTGGCAAGATTGTGAGTACATGGTGATGCGTGTCACCAGTGAGAGCCCTGTGAAAGCGGTATTGCCTTTTATAACCCTGTCATGCAGTGCCACTATTACTGTAATTCAGCTGTCTGGGTAGAAATTATAGACATCACCTCACAATGGAAGAGTGTTAATGTCACATTGTAAGAATATGCAGACTGGAATTTTACATTTGGAAAATGCAAAAAATGACAGGTGCACAGAGAAGGCAGAACTATTTCAGGACTGGAGAAGTCAAGAAAGTCTTCCAGCAGTGGGAGACCACTCAGTTTCCCTGCCCTCTAGTCTCTCTCTCTGTCCACAAATTCATTCTTCACATTGCCTCTTAAATTATCTAAAATGCAAACTGGATGCCATCCCAATGGATGGCCTAACACGAAGCACTTGTTTTCAAATTTCAAGAACCTATATCAGCATTGTTATATAGAACTTACTGTCCATTACAGTAGCTGCTAGCCACATGTGGATACTGAGGATTTAAAATGTGATTATTGCAACTGGAGAACTGAATATCTAATTTTATTTATTACAAATTAATTTTAATTTAATTCACATAGTCACATGAGGCCAATAGTTGGGGAAGGTCATTGAAAAGATGTGACCAACAGTTGACCTGTGAGCTGATCCTGGCACTCAGAGGTCCCACACCCCTCCCTGTCCTTGGTGTGGATCCTGCTTGTCTTGCCCCACTCCCAGAAGCAGCTCCAAGGATATGGCCTTGAGGCAGGGCTGTGGTGTTGAGAACACCTGCACAGTATACAGACTAAATCCAGTTATAGCCTCTTTATAGAGTGTTATCACACTCTTTTAAAGGAAAGAAAACTGAAGTTAAACAGAAATAATTTCTATTTAAGATGGTACATTATGCATTGTAATCTGACATTGCTATTTTAACCTAAGATAATGCAAGTTTTGAGAATTATATAGAACATTCAGTGCCAATTAGAAGAACCACTTTTACTGGGACCTGCTTTAAAACTGGCATTCTTTTTTATAAGGTGACATTTTAAAACCTCATATACTCCAAGAGGTTGACCAACCATGAAGAAAAAAAATCAAGGTTGTCCTCTAATCCTCTGTGCACTATTGCTGATTTCTAAATGCTGTTAATTTAATGTCACCCCTGCAAGACTTTATAAGTGATTACATTGTTCAGAGTCTACAGGTTTTGCATAACTTATTAGACCTGTGCAGTTGGTCTTAGGGGCAATGCAATTTTAAGCATTGTTAGTTCTCTTTAGATCACTTCCCCCGAACAAGGTAGTGAAATAGTCCCTTTACAGACCTTTAACAATATGGTGATTTACAGATCCTTTCTATGAAGCAAATATAACTTGAATTTTTCTTGAAAGAAATACAGGTGGCCAAATATTTTTGACAGAATGCTAAAATTTCATATATATTTTGTGAGTTCTAACATATACATAAGAAAGATAACAACATTTATTATGCCACTTTAATGAAAATGAAGATACTCAGTTGATAAAAAAGGTCATATATTAAGAATGGGCTGGAAGAGATCCGAGTATTCCCTTATACAGAGAGATATATTCTATTTTCTGGTCCATATAATCTGATCCAAACATTAGTCATCTTATTTTCAACTCACGATTTCCTTTTACATTTTCTAGATGAGAAATGAAACTTGGCAGGCAAGATGAAAAGGAGCAATTAAGATTCTGTTTATTCCATAAGTTTTAGTTCACAGTTCCTGCTGATTAGCAAAGAGCAATGTTTGAAAGGTTGACTGTTATTTTGATGTTTGTTTGCTACACTTAAGAATAACTTTTCCCCATGTGTAGCTAACCAGTGAATGCAAAGCATGCATTTTCTGGCAAGGATCATAAATTTGAATATCCAAATCTAAATTCCCCTACCTCTTTTTTTTTTTTTAACTGAGAATTTCCCTATACAAGAGATAGTGATACACCTGTGGAGGTCAGGCCACAACGTTAGCGCAATGGGTCTTCCAAATTCCAGACTGACTAGCGCACACAGCTGCAAGGTAGAGCATAGAGGGAACCAGAGTGTCCTGGCAGCTGATGATGTTGATGTCTGGGACTGGATATTGGCTTTTACTGTTATAACCAGCTTAAGAAGACAAGAAATAGAAAAAACAAGTGAGATACATTCTAGGTAGATGAAGTTGTGGACTACATGTTATTTGATTTTGTTCATGAAACTGAGGAAATACTGTATTACATGACATAAGTAAATTTTTGGTTCAACTCTGCCATCAACTCAGTGATTTAGTCTAATTAAAGTCAGTTCACCTTGAGCCTTCTGACCAGTAAAGAGGGAAAAAATATCGATGCCTAAATTATTGGCTTGCCTCAAGAAATAAATGGGTAATGCAAGTGAAATCACTTGTTAACTCTAAATGAGTGTGTCTCAAACTTGAGTAAGTACCAGGATCACCTGGAGAAGTTGTTGGAGCAGTGTTTTAAGCCATTGTACTAACATAAACACTGCCAACAACTTCAATTGACATCCTTGTATAATAAGAAAATTAAGTGCCCTCCCCACCCAGGATTCAGTAATCATTTTTTTCATTAAGAATAAAAAAATCAGGGACACCTGTGTTTGCTCAGATGGTTAAGCATCTGCCTTCTGCTCAGGTCATGATCTCAGGGGTCCTGGGATTGAGCCCTGCATTGGGCTGTCTGCTCAGTGGGGAGTCTGCTTCTCCCTCTCCCTCTGTGATCTCTCGCTCACACTCTCTCTCAAATAAATAAATAAATAGAATCTTTTAAAAAAGAATTTAAAAAATCATAGATTTTATAAACATATTTCGTTTTTGTTCTAAATTGGGTCACCTACAAGCAATGCTTTATAGTATCAATACAGGTAGTTACATAACCATTCAATGTCACCTGATTAAAAATAATGATTTAAGTTTCCATTATATAGTTCTTAGTTATTAAATATGGAAACAATTGTTTTTTTCTCTAAGCAGTCTCAGGAAATAACTGAATGATATGCTTCTAGACTTTGAAAGAAATCATAGAAGTAGGTTTTGTAGTGTTTCCCCAAAATTCATATTCACCCTGAATCTGAGAATGTGACCATATTTGGAAATAGAGTCTTTGCAGATGTAAATAAGAATTGAAATATGATCATACTAGATTATAGTGGGTGCTAAACCCTTGTAAGGAAATGTCCTTATAAGAGAATAAAAGGACACAGACAAAAAGAAGACGATAGATACAGAGTGTCTGCAGGCCTAGAGATGTCAGGGACTACTGGCAATCATCAAATCTAGAAGCGAGGCGAGGGACAGCTTACCATAGTGCTTTCCAAAGGAACCAAACCCGCCAGCAACTTGATTTTGGATTTCTTGTCTATTGAAGCGTGAGAAAATAAATTTCTGTTGTTTTAAGGCCAAGCTTTGTAGTAATTATTTCCAATAGCCTTAGAAAACTAACACATCACTGTAGGTATAAAAGTAGACATGCAAGAACTTTAAAGTATTTAGCCTCTATTTTATTTTGTTATCAAGTATTTTATTACACGCAGAGACTCTCAACAATATTTCTGAATCCCATTGAAAATAGTGCTTTCACTGGTGATGATCTGATCCCTGAAAGACCTCCTACTTCCTGGATTCGATTTTCTCTGATTTAATGGCTTCTTCTAACTCTTTGGTTGACTCATTTTCCACTTTGACCATTTGGTTCTTATACTATCCGCTTTGCCACTACTCTTCCCACAACAAGGTTATGCTTGCATTTTCTTTCTTTCTTCCTCTCCCATGCTAAGCACAGACAGGGCTTTTTATCTCAAATAGCTTGCACTAGTGCTGAGTAACACTTGTGGGTTTCTGTCTCTGCCCAAGCTTGAAAACAAATCTGCATGCAGATTTCAGGAGGCTGAGTAGTTTCTTAAAAAACAACTCACCAACAAAACTACATATACTCTACACACGGGCATGCACATGTGTGTATTTCCTACATTCTGAAAAACAGTTTTTTCAGTATGTCTGCTTTAACTTTACTGTTATGGTCTTCTGCTTTTCAAAGGTCCAATGAGAAATCAGGTTCTTAGCACAGCTGCTACACCAGCAAGAGAAAAAAAAAGAGATGGCTTAAACATATGCTAATCAACATGGTGCTGGTTCAATTTGGGCTACAAAATAGCCAATATTACAATGCTCAACTGCTCTACTAAATAGCAATTGCTGAACATTTTAAGGGCATATCAAAACTGTCCTTCCTGGTGGACTGGCAATACAGAGTCCCATCTGCATCCATCAGAAATGTGCGATTTACACTATTTTAATTAGTTTATAAATAATTCATAAAACAATATGCCTGCTTACCAAGACCTGAGAACTGAATTCCTACAGCTTTAGATTTACCATTTGCTTTTTCCCTCATAATTTTTTTCATCCCTTTAAGGAATGAGTGACTATTTAAAGAAAGTAGTTTATTCCTGTTTTGATCTTCATTTAACTTTGTGATATTGAATCAGAGCAATTAATGTACTAATATTTTTCTGAACTGGTTATAGAAAACAAATAAGGTTTATCAGAGAAGCATTGATATAGCATGGGCTGCATCATGTTACCTGGGCATATTCAGACCATTGTTCCAATGTTTAACCAACTTCCCATCCCAATTTATTTAATTAGTAGTACATGCATTCATTCTGCTCTTTAACAAAAGTCTCTATGTAAGGTCTTGCCAGAGCTCTGAATATGATTAACTTATGGCACTCAAGTTGCCTCTATTCTACTACAGAAATTGCAAAATGTTTGTGAGTTAAATACCACAGATCTGTTTGTTTTACCTGAACAGTGTTTTTGTTAGTGTTTTTAACTTGCATTATGATTGTTTTTCAAAATTAACAATGGAAAGTTTTCACATAATAATTTAGAATTATGCCTTCTGTTGATAAAATATCCTTGACCCTTAGGCTAGATCTAAGTTCCTGTTGATTCATCAAATGTGCATTGGTGTTTTGCTCATAGTATTACCTTTGAGTGTAATTACTATTACCTTCAAGAATAATTGGGGAAAAGTACATTTGTGATGAATTTGTAATGTTTCAACTTGGCTAGGTTGAATCTTATTTCCCCAAATTATCTTCCCTATATTTTCCAGCTCAGGCAGTCTACAAGAGAGATTACTGTGGGAGATTTGGAGCTCCAAAGGGAAGCAATGGCCAATTTGTAGCTCCCCTGTGAATCAGCAGCTGGGTACAATTGCTCTACCTTCCCTGGATCCTCTTTCAGTTCTCCAACTCCTGGGCCAGGTGTGTTTAGGTTTGTGACAAAGTGTCCCAGCTTCTACAGGATACCCTCATTACCAAGGTCAGAGGCAGCAAGCTCTTACACAAATTTCAGTCCTTCTTTGTGAACTCCAGCTTATATTTATAGGTTCCTGTTTGCCCTTACTCTTCCCACTTTACATTAATTTTCCCTTCCTTATGTCTTGCTCTATGGACCTCAAGCTTTAGCATCAGGTCTGAAGACAGCAACCTTACAAAGACTGGTTAATGAGCTCTTACAATTGAGTAAGGTTAAGTCCCTTAATAAATGTTTGTATGCGTATACATACACACACACACACACACACACACACACACATATGATATGTATAAGATAGTTTATTTGAGATACTGAAATAAGATACTTAGAAGATACCAAGAAACTTCAATGGTCTATCCAATTGCTACTCAAATTTGTTCTGTGAAAACTGCCAACAGTCCATGAACTATTACTCATCCTTATTGAAATAATATGATGTGTTTATTTTAACAATAACACCTTGAAATTTTGAAAGCTTTTATCTACCTTTACATTTTGTTTTCTTACAAAACACTTGTACTTTACAAATGTATCAGGCTGCAATAGATTGAGAAGTAAGCAAACAAATTGGTTTATCAACACAGATAGTGTGGCAAGCACTGATCAAAGTGGCTTGTACTTAGCCCTTCTAGGCATATGAAGCTGTTAACCCTTCTCTAGTAGTAAAGATACAGTGTATAATAAATCATGATAAAAGAAGGCATCATGTAAGAAATGCCATCAGAGTGGTAGAGGTCTCTTTGTTTTGACTGATAATAGGATACTTCATGGAAGAGTTAAGGTTTGAGTTTGGTGCCTTAAACAGGTGGCTATAACAACTGAGTATCTTTCTCAGCATTTAATTTCAAATATAATATGTTTTCCAGTTAGGGTGGTCATTTCTTTGCATATAGTTTCTTCTGTGTTTATCCTGAATATATGAATTATTTTCATAAATTATGGAGTATAGTTCAGCTTTATTACAGAGCTCCCCCAGTGTAAGTCTATGAAACGATGATACTAAGTCAGCTATAAACAGAATGGCAATGAATATTTACCTCTATAGCCAGTTCTATTTCCACAATAGTAGCTGTGTAAATGATAACAGTTATAAAGCCATGTTCAGGGTCAAAGACATGTCTGCCATTGGTATAGGAGGAAGGAGTTGTAGTACATATGTTTAGTATTTTCTTTCTCTGATATCCAGTCTCTGCATTGTAGAAAAATCTACAACTCTTTTGACTGCCTAGCTCCCAGAATTCTTTTGAAAATTTATAAACAAGTTTGTTGCATTCTCTGTAAACCACCTGTTTTCAGTATCCATATCCAGCAAGCAAAAGCTGACTGGTCAAAAAAATAGATCATGATCTATGGCTATTTTATCATTTGAGATCCAAAAGGCTTATCCAGATGATCTCTTGAACTTCTTTGCATCTGTAAATTCAGTGATTGATTGTTTTAATCAGTCATTCTTTCTAAAGTACTTGTGGTTAGTCTACAGCTACATACATAGAGATTTCTATTCATGAGATTATAGACAAGTTAAGACAAAGGTGTGACCCTATTGTATATTTTAATACAATCCAAAGCTGTTTAGATGTTGTTGAGTTAAGCAATTGTTTAGAATTTGGAAAAGCTAAGATCATATTAAAAATTTTAATGGAATATGCCACTTAGTGAAGTGTCATGGTCATTAGCTGCTTTGCTCAGTGCAACTTTTTTTTTTTTTTTTAGCTCTCCCTTCTCCACTTCATGGAAATGCCTATCATATAGATTGGGCCTCTCTTCGACAGGAGTGGACATATAACTAAAGCTGGGCTTTAGTTCATGCTCCAGGAAAATTTGCTGGAATGATAAAAAATAGGGGAAAAACATTTTATTTTCTATATGATGTCTGGCTTTGATGACAGCGTATTCTTGCATATATATTGGAATATATATATTCCAGTTAGGGTGGTCATTTCTTTGCATATAGTTTCTTCTATATGCAAGTTTTTGTTCCAATATATATGCCTATATGCATTCCAATATATATGCCTACGTACATTCCAATATATATGCCTATATACATTCATATACATACATTCATCTATATAATATAAAACAAAGCCAGGAGAGAAGAATCCTGAGCCAAGAAAGAGGAAAGACAATTTTCTTTGAACCTGTGGATTTAGCCTCCATCTTCAAAAAGCAATTAGAAGGGCAGTATCACACGGGGAGTAATAAGTTTCACCTGGTATTCCATGAAGTAATTTAAATTAGGAGCTGCCCTAACTTTGACCACTGTCTGCAAGGATTACCTTACTTATTATCATTCTAACATGATTTACCTGCCCCATACCAAAGACCACACCTTGAAATTGACTTCTTCATTAACAAAAAGGTCAGCTTCAAGGTTCATTGTTTTTTTTTGTTTGTTTGTTTGTTTTGAAGTTGATGCTGCCTGTGTAATGTCCTTACTTATTGGCTGACCTTGACTCACAGCCTTCTACAATCTCTACAACATGTTACTTTCCTATCTCTTAATTCCTCTTCCTCTACTACCCTCTGGGATCTGTGCCTAGAGCAACTTTTATGTACATAGATTTGATTTTATGCTCCTGGTTATGCTTGTTCATGTTGTGTTTGTAATTTAAACTGCCTATGGGCTCAGTATGACATGTACACTTTTCTAGGCAGGAAATCTCTGTTCTTTTGTAAAGCAAGCCTTACGGTCCATCATGGTGGGAAACCGCCCTGCTAAGAAAATAATAATCTAATATCTGAACTTTATTTGGTTAGCTCTGTTCTTGCCACTGCACTTGCATCATCCTTATTTCAAAAAACATATGTTCTGATTAGCTGTCTCATTCTGACAAAACAAGCAATAGCAGTGATACTGGATTAACACCCCTGAATTGTCCATAAATAATAAAAAATCAAATGAGAATAAATTGGATGGTCAGTTTCTATGAGGAATAATATAGGTCAGTTTTTTCAAAGCCATTTGGCACGTGAGCATTTGAAATCTCCTCGACCTTCCTGTTGCTGCAATTTAACTTTACTATGGCTAAGACTTTTAGACCAGCTGGCGTGATAATTCAGATTAAGGTCTTTGGAGTAACTAATCTTTCTTGATTTGAGGAAACTTTAGTCACTTCCTTTTAAAGCAAGCTATTAAGCTCATTTCTTTTTTCAGACTCATCATTCACACTCACATAGACACCCAAATAACTTTCCCACACACATATACTATTATATGACTGCTTCATTATGTCATAGATATTCAAAAATATTAATTGTTTAGCTTTTATTCCCAAAGTTTGTCTCTTCTGGGTTTGGGATGAATTTCACAGTGTCTCACAGTGTCAAAATAGGTTTATTGAGGAAATAGAAAATCATCAATGGCAGAGTGAGCATGAAGAAATCCAAAAGCACAAGTCCAGACTATCCCATTATTTCATAGCAAAGGAGTCTGGACCAGGGTATTGCTGGGCCAGCAGTGTGGGTCTGCATTCCAATGGAGGAACTTTGCCTCTTGTTTTACTTCTTTTTTGTAGGTCCAACATAACAATGCAGATTTGTCAATGGTGTAATACATAGACTCTGTATTTCATAGACCAGGTGACTGTAGAAGTTATCTAGAAACTCCAGCTGGTAAGGATGTAGAGACCTTAGGGCCCATAGCGCTTGGCAGTGCCTTCTGCTGATATGGGCATGTGGGTGGGGAATGAGAATCCCCCAGTTTGAAGGGAAGCTGAACTTGAATACAGCATTTCCTCCTGCTGGAAGGGAAAGTCTTCCTCTTGAATGTGTTTGGGCATTACAGATATAACTCCCAAAATCATTCCCAGTTCTGCTTGTTGCTCCACATCTTTCTGGGTAAAGCATTTTATTTAATTATTATGATAATGATTAAAGCACACACTGAAGCCTCATTGTGCCCTTTTGATAGGTCTTTTCTGTAGCAATGAGCTATAGGTTAGAGTCATGGCATAACAAGGATGTCTTTGATTCTATTAGCAACCACCTTACATAGCGTCCAAGATAAGCTAACATTAAATTGACTACTCATTTTGAATTTTCATTATATAAAAGGATCCAGATATACTAATTTTAATTCATTCTGGGCTTATATCCAGGTTCACAACTGAACTTTCTAGCCAAGTCTAAGTCTCAAAAGCTAACTTTCTATATATATATATATATAT
>NW_024424008.1:26832498-26911341 GCF_017311325.1 Ursus maritimus
TAATGTCTGGTATTAATTCATTTACTGTGCATTTACCAGATGCTCTGGATATGTACCTGATATCATGAATGAGAATCAGAAATTAGGAATACACGTATCCTATATTAAATCTGAAAATTCTAAGCAGTCTGAATTTTGGAGCACATAAATCTATGTTCTGGTTTCTGCATTTTGAAGGAGATTATTCACATTTTGAAACAGATCAATCACAAAATTGCACTTAATTTTTGTTTTTATTAAAGTGCCTGTACTTCAATAAAAACTTGATTTTAGAACTGAATGTAAGCTGAAGTACTATTACTGACTAGTAATTTTATGATTCTGGATTTTACCCAAAGCAAGCATATTTCAGTTTAATACAATGTTTGAAGAATTATATTGAGGTTTTGTTTAAAAAGGCTTCCATGAATTTTTATTGTAATACCTGTGACTATGCAAATATAAAGCACTGCCAATATTCAAACGTTCAGCTAGGGGATTAACAGATATAAAATAATAAATTCTGAAAAAAAACATTTCATGTAAGAAAAACCAGACACATCAGAAGGTATGAATAAAACATCAAATAATAGCATGCAACTATTGATTGACAGTCGTAGAAATTTTTATATGTCTGCTGTGAATGAAACTTTTATGATGACATCAGAATATTTTTTCAGATTTCATCTGTAAACATGCTAAGAAATTAATACTATCTGAAAGCTATGTGTAACTACTTAGTTTTTCAGCACGGTGTCAGATATTTGGTGCTAAAAATGTCACTGTATCATCAGGGTGAATGATATGGAGGGAAGCAGCAGATCCGTTCTGGTCTAAACATTCTCTTTTTCTCTTACTCAAGAGCTAATTTGCTAAAATGTATCCTTTTTTTTTTAAAAGATTTTATTTATTTATGTGACAGAGAGACAGCCAGCGCGAGAGGGAACACAGCAGGCGAGTGAGAGGAAGAAGCAGGCTCCCAGCGGAGGAGCCCGATGTGGGACTCGATCCCGGAACGCCGGGATCACGCCCTGAGCCAAAGGCAGACGCTTTAACGACTGCGCTACCCAGGCGCCCCAAAATGTATCCTTTTTTTAATAGTTTTTTTTAAAGATTTTATTTATTTAGTTGACAGAGAGAGAGACAGCCAGCAAGAGAGGGAACACAGCAGGGGGAGTGGGAGAGGAAGAAGCAGGCTCCCAGTGGAGGAGCCTGACGTGGGGCTCGATCCCAGAACACCGGGATCACACCCTGAGCTGAAGGCAGGCGCTTAAAGACTGAGACACCCAGGCGCTCCTAAGATGTATCCTTTTGATATTAGTCTATGAACATAAAGCAACATGTTAGAGATTAATCCTCACATTTGTTATGGAAATTTTGACCATATAATATATAGGTTAGACTCTGTGGGCCATAGCCTCTGTCCCAACTATTCAACTCTGACATTAGAGTGCAAAAATGCCCATAGACCTTTATGTAAATTAATAGGTATGGCTGTATTCCAACAAAAATGTATTTACTCAAACAGGCATCTTTCCTAAGGACTATAGTTTCCTAAGAAATATAGTTTCTTGGTGTAGAAATTGTTTTTGTCAAAAGCACTAGGTAACTACTAGGATATACAGCTCTCCCTGTCCTGATGTGCACAAGGAGTTTAGAGAAGAAATGTGATATTCATCATGAGCTATCAATTGTTTGGTTCTATAATGCTACTAGTATAAGCCAGTCCTCAAGTTATAAGTTTGCTATATTTTAGCATTTAATTTTTAAGTTGTTTGTTTCTAGAAGGAGGAATCAGAATAGTTAAAAATATCATGATATATCAACTAGATGAAACATTACTGAGCTAGTATATATTTAATAACAAAGAACTAGGTTAAATGTGGAACTTAAGAAACAAGGCAAAGAATCACAGGGGAAGAGAGGAAAAAATGAAACAAGATGAAACCAGAGAGGGAGTCAAACCATAAGAGATTCTTAATCATAGGAAACAAACTGAGGGTTGCTGGAGGGGAGGAGGGTGGGAGATGGGGTAGTTGGGTGATATCCATTGGGGAGGGTATGTTTTGTAATGAGCACTGAGTATTATATAAGACTGATGAATCACAGACCTGTACCCCTGAAACAAATAATACATTATATGTTAAAAAATTTTATTAATATTTTAAATGTAAAATCAATTACAAAGAACAAAATGTATAACTATGAGAGAGCAAAGGATTGCATCTAGGCAAGTAGGCAAACCCTGTAAAGTGGTAATAAAAATAGAGATGATTATATTTTCTTAAAAATCTTCTCTAGTATTATTGTTATATTATATATTAAATAAAATGTTTTAAAATTAAAAATAACTTTATTGCTTAAAACTCAAGGAAATTTTTAATAGAAATTTAATAGAAATGCGCAAACTTTTTCAAGACATGTTATTTTTTAAATTTTTTGTAAAATTTATCTGACAGAGAGAGAGACAGCCAGAGAGGGAACACAAGCAGGGCTTGTGGGAAAGGGAGAAGCAGGTACCCTGCTGAGCAGGGAGCCTGATGCAGGGCTCGATCCCAGGACGCTGGAAGCATGACCTGAGCCAAAGGCAGATACTTAATGACTGAACCACCAGGTGCCCCAAGACATGTTATTTTTTGACAGAGGATAAGAGATATAAATTACAAAAGAAGGCTTATGGGTGCCTAGGTGGCTCAGTCGGTTAAGCATCTGACTCTTGATTACAGCTCAGGTCATTATCTCAGGATCCTTGGATAGAGCCCCATGTCAGGCTCTGTGCTCAGCATGAAGTTTGCTTGAGACCCTCTGTCCCTCTCCCTCTGTCCTTGTCCCTGCTCATACTCAACTGTCTCTCTCTCTAAAAATAAATAGATCTTTAATAAAAAAAGGCTTATAAGTATAACAAAACAGGATTACAGATGACTTATTGATACTAAGATATGGCATAGACTATATAGACCAGTACAATTTTGTTTTTGCTTACGAGATTTAGAAATAATTTGAACAACACTCTGTTCTATATATCTATCTTCACTTACAGAGGAACATAAGAGAATTATCTCTGATCTGTGTTTAGGTCCTACACTAATTCTCTTTGTTTATTAACAGTTTGATGTATCAATAGTTTGTTATGATAAATAAATAATGATAATCAATATTTAGATAGCATATGATGTTCTTTAAACAATCAAGATGCACAGGCTGGAGATGCAGCTCCTATGTGAATCTTTGCTTCCCTCCACACCTGTAGATACTTCTCAATGTGAGTGATTGAGATTTTAAGAAAATTAACCTAGAGTGTATGGGACAAGTGGATTTGTGCAGGAAATACCTATGCATAAGGTGGTCCTAATTCTCTTTTAATAGGAAAGGCATAAAACAATAAAGATATGGCTGAACATCCAATCAATAGAAAAGAGAAGAGAGGGTTATGTGTGTAGCTACTTAAACCAGCACAAGTTTCAGAGAGAAGCAAATGAATTAGGAAATCTATCTTCATTTTCTTGCCAAGTTTAAAATATTTTTAAATCAAAATTCACACATGTTTAGCAGAAAGGAAAACAACTATGAAATATTGGAAATAAGTTAAAATGTTACATTTTTCAATAGTTGAAATGTGGATGTTTGTCTTCCCTCTTATTTTAATAGTGAGCATATGTTCCTAAAAGGGGGGGAGAAACACTTCAGAAACTTCAAAGTGTGACCCTTTATTTTGTTTGTCTTCTGAAACCAGTATATCTATTCATTTGTTCTAGACAAAACAGTTTGAATGATTTTTAAAAATCTACTTTATGTGGAGCAAAAATGCATTAGCATTTATTTGAACATCCTCAATGTTACTTTAAAAATTCTTAGTTGGGATATTGCACTTGGAATTTTGGTAAGGGAATGCACAATAGAAGAATATTTAGATGTATTCCTACTTTTTCAAGTATGCCTCATATCCCTGCTTTTATGCTTTATCCTTTAATACTCTCTCCTTGACACATTCAATTTGGCTTTTCTTGTGCCCACTCAACTGAAACAATAATTCCATTTACCTTTTTTTTTTTTACCATAATCCCAAGGCTAAATATCTTCTCTCTTTTCATTCTTTGCCCTGACTGCTATCACTGTTGTACAGTACATCATGATTCTCTCCTTCAAACAATATAGACAGATAGATGATATATAGATGATAGATGGATAGATAGATAGATAGATAGATGATAGATAGATAGATAGATGATGATAGATAGATAGATGGATAGATGATAGATGGATAGATAGATAGATAGATGATAGATAGATGATGATGATGATAGATAGATAGATAGATAGATGATAGATAATAGATAGATGATAAATAGATAGATGATAGATAGATGGTAGATAGATGATAGATGATAGATAGATGGTAGATAGGTAGATAGATAGATAGATAGATAGATAGATAGATAGATGATAGATAGATACAAAGAAAATGACAGTATGGATTAGCTGAGAGATTATCCTCTTCTAAATCACTGCACTGGTTAATTAAATGTCTACAATAGAAGTATTTGGAGAAGTTAGAAGAGCAATCAGAAGTTTTGAAAAATAATTTTCAAAGTAAGATTATTTAGCTTACAAACAATATTTATTTGAAAAATCTATCAATCTGTTTATCTATCTGTCTAATCTTCCATATGTTAAACAATCACTATTGGTGATGTAATAAAAACACACTTGACTTTGGTTTCACATCATTCCTTTAAAATATCTTAAGTTTACTCTGTAGGCTGACTTTGTACTTTGTAGGCATGGAAGACAAAACTGACATTTTACTTTCTGGCCATATCCATGGCCTCCCAAGGCATTTTCATAGCTGAGTACCTTTTTTTTTTTTTAATTTCCTTGATAGAAGCAAATGAATGTCTTATCTGGGTAGTCAATGTTAACTTCTTGAAATTCACATTTACCACCAGCTTCCTGCTGCTGGGTCTTCTAGCTCTCTAAAAAAGCTTATTATGCAGGACAATGTTTACCCCACTCTACCTCTCTTTCTCTTTCGTGTTCACAGAATATACTCATGTGTCCTTGACTTGAGAAACTTTGGGAGAGCAAATTTATCCTATCAAGAATTAAAGAAGAAACAAAGTTGTCTCCTGGCTCAGCCAGCAAATCAACTAAATTATTACTCTCCCTCTAGATTTTTCCCTTAGAGTAAGACTAGGGTACAGCGTATCCCCTATCTACAGAGACATATCAGTGTGTGGTGATGCTCACTACTGATGTACTCTCTCTAGAATTAAGATGAAGGGGGTAGCTCCCCAGACTTCTGAACCCAAAGGGAGGCAGCTGTGATCCACAGCATCGACTTACTCCAAGGAAGTATCTTTGTATTTTTCTTTATTGCTCCTTTATCTGCCTAAAGTGCTGAGAAGAGCAAGATTCATAAAACAGATTCTCAAAGGGGCACCTGGGTGGTTCAGTCAGTTAAGCATCTGACTCTTGATTTCAGGTCAGGTCATGATCTCAGGGTTGTGAGATTGAATCCAATGTTGGACTCCATGCTCAGTGGGGAGTCTGCTTGAGATTCTCTCCCTCTTCCTCTAGCCCCCCCCCCCACTGGTTCTCACTCTCTCTCTCTCTCTCTGTCAAATAAATAAATAAATAAATCTAAAACAAAACCCAACAGATTCTCCAAGATTTCTTTTGAAAAAATCAGCATATAGGGACTCTTTGTCTTATACTTATTCCAGTATTGGTACCACAGTAAAAATAAGACATAAATAATTCCATTTTCTGTCACACATATAAATAAACCTGTAGAAGAATTTCATCAGATTAAAAGACCTTAAATACTGGGAAATTATACAGGAAAGTAATGACTGGAAATCTTTTAAAGAATTGATCCTGACTGATCGTAATCTGACAAAGATGATTTGTATAGTTTACATATATAAAGTCAGAGAGGACATTACTTTAACCACCATGATTCTACAAAGTGATTTCCATTTTATTGGACATCTCACAATAGTATAACATTACGGTATGGTTAGTATATATTGAGCTGGTGTGTAAGGAGGGACAGGAAATTAAGAACAGTTGCAAATTAGAGGTCAAGATGTCTCTCCAAGAACAGAATTACATCTAAAATGACATAAAGATGGATACTGTTATGTTTTCCTTTTTTGAAAAAAAATATTAATTTTCTTTAAGCTCTGAATCCCCTTTACTCCAATGAAAATTTCATGGACTCTTCACCCAGTTTCCCCTAATGGCTATATCTTACATAACTATAGTACCGTAACCAAACTAGGAATACTGGTGTGTGTATCATCTTGTGCCAATTTATCACATATATAAATTTCTGTAACTATCACCAGAATCAAGATACATCACCACAAAGAGCTCCCCTGTGCTACTATTTTATGGGCACAGCCACCCCCTAAGCAGAGTTAACCAGTAATCTGTTTTCTATCTCCATAACTTTGTCATTTGTAAGAATGTTACATAAATAGAATCATACATATATGACATTTTGGGATTAACCTTTTCATTCAACATAGAACCCTTGAATATAGTAGGGTCATGTTTTTTAATTCATTTACCAATGTCTGTCTTTTAATTAGTGTATTTAGTCTATTTATATTTGAGGTAAGTAATGATTTGTTAAGGTTTAAGTCTGGCATTTTATTTACTTTTATTTTCTGTTTTTTGTTACTCTTCCCCCCCCTTCTTTTCTGTGTGTTACATAAACATTTTTATTAGAATACTGTTTTGGGTTATAGTATTTTTTGGTCCAACTTTTATGTAATATTTTAGTGGTTTCTCCAGGCTTAGCATTTCACAGACATAACTTATCACAGTCTATTGATAGACTTTGGAAAACAACATTTGAGACCCTAATACTAAGTAAAATAAGTCAGACAAAGAAAGACATATATTGTATGTGGAGTCTAAAAAATTGAGTTCATAGAAATGGAGAATAGAATAGTAGTTGCCAGAGTCTGGGGAGTAGAGAAAATGGGGACATGTTATACAAAGGCTATAAATTTCCAGGCATAAGATAATAAGTTCTTGGATCTGCTGTACTGTATAATAACTGTAACTAACAATACTGTGTTATCTATTTGAAAATTAAGGGAGTTAATCTTAAAATTTATTACCACAAAAAGGTAATTGTATTATTTGCATAATTTGTATAATATGTGCATTTGTTTAATAATTTGCATAAATATATAATTACTTATAATTATGTATAGGGGATGGAGTTGTTAACTAACATTATTGTGGTAATCATCTTGCATTATGTACATGTATAAAACCATCTTATTGTACACCTTAAGCTTACCCACATTTTATGCCAATAGTATCTTAATAAAGCTGGAAAAAAGAAGTTCTTCTCTAGGGGCACCTGGGTGGCTCAGTCATTAAGCGTCTGCCTTTGGCTCAGGGTGTGATCCCAGCGTAATGGGTTCGAGCCCCACATCAGGCTCCTCTGCTGGGAGCCTGTTTCTTTCTCTCCCACTCCCTCTGCTTATGTTCCCTCTCTCTCTGGCTGTCTCTCTGTCAAATAAATAAATAAAATCTTAAAAAAAATTCTTTTCTAAGAAGAAAAAAAATCAGCACACTTGAAGATAGAACAATAGTAATTATTTAATCAAAACAACAAAGAGAAAATAGGCCAGAAAAAAAATGAGCAGGATATCAGGGACCTTTGGAACTATAACAAAAGACCTAACATTCACCTTCTTGGAGTCTTAGAAGGAGATAAAATAAGTGGAGGCTGAAAAAAGTTCAAAGAAATAGTTGCCAATAATTTCCCAAATTTTATTTCAGATTCAAGAAGCAGAGTGAATGCTAAACAAGATAAATCCAAAAATAAACTCACAAAGACACATCATAATCAAACTTCTGAAAACTAAAGACAAATAAAAATCTTGTAAGCCATGAGAGATAAATGATATAAAGAAAAAACAATTAAAATGAGTGGATTTCTCATCTGAGGTCAGGAGCCCAGAAGGAAGTGGTACAAAATTTTTCAAATTCTTTTTAATAAACAGCTGTCAACACTGAATTCTATATCCAGCAAGATGGAGAGGAAATAAAGACATTTGCACACAAAGGAAACTAAACGTATTTGTCACAAGTCGATATACTCTAAAAGAATAATTGGGCACCTGCGTGACTCAGTCACCTAAGCGTCTGTCTTCAGCTCAGGTCGTGATGGCGGGGTCCTGGGATCGAGCCCTGCCTCTGGCTCCTTGCTCCACAGGGAGCCTGCTTCTCCCTCTCTCTCTGCCTGCCGCTCCCCTTGCTTGTGCTCTCTCTCTCTGACAGATAAACCTTAAAAAAAAAATAGGAAGGCACAGTAAAATATGGAATCTAAAAACATCACGATGGAAGAAAGAACAATGAAAGGAACAAGAGGCTGTCTTTCTCCTTTTGAGTTTTCTAAATTATGTTTATATATATAAATTTAATCCATTTTGAGCAAATTTTGGTGAGTGGTATAAGATAGGGGTCAAATTTCATTGTTTGGCATGTAAATATAGTTTCCCCAACACATTTATTTTACGAGGAGTCTATCCTTTCCCAAATGACTGTTCTTGGATTCCTTGTCAAATACTAGTTACTTTATGTGTGGGTGTTTCAGCTCTTGATAATGTTCCATTAGTCTATGCATCTCTTTTTATGCCAATACCATGTTATTTTGATTATATAACTTTGTAATAAAGTCTAAAATCGGGAATTGTGATGCCTCCAACTTCGTTCTTTCTCAGGATTGCATTGGCTATTTGTTGTCCTTTGTGATTCCATATGAATTTTAAGGTATTTATATTTCTGTGAAAAATGTCATTGGAATTTTGATAGGGATTGCATTAAATCTATAGATGGCTTTGGGTAGTGTGGAAATTTAACAATATCAATTCTTCTGATCCATGAACATGTGATGGCTTTCCATTTATTTGTGTCTTCTAAAATTTTTTTTCATCAATGTTTTGTAATTTTCAGTGTACCAATCTTTTACCTCATTTGTTAAATTTATTCCTAAGTATTTTACTCTTTTTGATGCTATTGTAAATGGGGTTGTTTTCTTTATTTCTTTTTCAGATAGCTCATTGTTAGTGTTTAGAAAGTAACTGATTTCTATGTACTCTTTATATCCTGCAACATTACTGAATTTGTTGGTGAGTTCTAACAGATTTTCAATGGTCTTTAGGATTTTCTATATAAGAGAATATTATCTTGAAACAGACAATTTTACTTTTCCTTTCTGCTTTGGATGACTTGTATTTCTTTTTCTTGCCTAATTTCCCTGGCTATGACTTCTAGTACTATGTTAAAAAGGAGTGGTAAGAGTGGGCATCCTTGTCTTGTCCCTGATCTTAGTGTGGAAGCTTTCAAACTTTCACTATTGAATAAAATGCTAACTGTGTGTTTGTCATCTGTGGCCTTTATTATGCTAAGGTACAAACCTTCTATACCCAATGTCTTGATAATTTTAATTATTATAGGATGTTGCATTTTGTTAAGTGATTTTCTACATCTAATGAGATGATGATATGATTTTTATTTTTTTATTCTATTAATGTGGTATAAAATATTTACTGATATGTGCATGCAGAACTACCAATGCATCTAGGAATAAATTCTATTTGATTATGGCATATGATCTGTTTATTGTACTTTTTAATTTGGTTTGCTAGAATGTTGTTGAGAATTTTTACATCTATAATTATCAGGGGTATTGTTTTCTTTTTTTGCAGTGTCCTCATCTGGCTTTAGTAACAAGGTAATGTTAGCCTTATGAAATAAATTTGGAATTGTTTCCCCCTCATTAATGTTTTGGAACAGTTTGAGAAGGAATGGTGTTAATTTGTTTTTTAAACATTTAGTAGAATTCACTAATGAAACCATTTATTCCTGAGCTTTTCTTGGGTGGGAGGTTTAATCTTCTTACTCATTATTGGTCTTTTTAAATTTTTGGGTTTTTTTGTTTCTTCATGTGTTGGTCCTGGTAGGTTGTGTGTTTCTAGGAATTTATCCATTTCTTTTAGATTATCCAATACTGGAGCAAAATCATTCATAGTAATTGCTTATGATTCTTTATATTTCTGAAGTATTAGATGTAGTGTGTCTTCTTTCATTCCTTATTTTATTTCTCTCTTTTTCTCTTTTAGGCAAAGGTTTGACAATTTTGTTTATCTTTTATACTCATTGATTTTTTTTGTTTGTTTGTTTTTGGGTCTCAATTTCATTTAGTTTTGCTTTGATCATTGTTATTTCTTTCCTTCTACAAACTTTGGGTTAGTTCGTTCCTTTAAGTTCCTTAAGGTGTAAATTTAAGTTGTTTACTTGTGATCCTTCTTTTGTTCTTAATGTAGGCATTTATTGGAGTGTATTTAATTTCTGCACATTTGTAAATTTTTCAGTTTTTCTTTTGTTATTATTTTCTAGTTCCATACCACTGAAGTTGCAATAGATACTTGGAATGATTTCAATCTTCTTTAATTTGCTAAGGCTTGTTTGTGACTTATCATATGTTGTATTCTGGAGAATGTTCCATGTGTGCTTGAGAAGAATGGATATTCTAGTGCTGTTGGGTAGACTGTTCTGTTAGCTCCACTTTGTCTAAGATGTAATACAAGTTTAGTGTTTCCTTATTGATTTTCTGTCTGAATGATCTATCTGTTGTTGAAAGTGTGTTATTGAAGTCTCTTACTATTAGTTCTGTGAGTATTTGGTTAATATAGTTAGGTGCTTCATGGCTACATGCATATATATTTCAATTGTTTTATCCTCTTGATGAATTGAACTCTTTAGCATTGTGTAATGACCTTCTTTATCTCTTATTATAGTTTTTGAAATAAAATCTATTTTGTCTGATATAAATATAAGTACTCCAGCTCTCTTTTGTTTTCACTGTCATAGAATATCTTTCCCATCACTTTACTTTGAACCCATGTGTCTCCTCAAAGCTGGTTGGTCTTTTGTAGGTAGTGTATAATTGGGTCTTGATTTTTAATCCATTTAGCCATTTTTATGTTTTTTGATTGAAGAATTTAATCCATTTGCATTTAAAGTAATTATTGATAGTTAGGGATCATCCTATTACTGTTTTCTGGATGTTTTGTTGTTCCTTTGTTCCTTCCTTCCTGCTGTCCCTTTGTGAGTTGATGTTTTTCTGTAGTGGTATGCTTTGATTCCTTGTCTTTATCATTTGTGCATCTGTCTTTCCTACCCTCTTCAATGTTTCTTCTTATTTATGTGCTTCACCCAGGTGCTGTATTCCTCACCTGGAGTCCTTAGCTCTTGTAAAAGTGTTTTTGAGCACAGATGTTCTCACTGGTGCTTATAATGGGAGGAAGAGTGCTAGAAATTCCCATCCTGCCATTTTGCACAGTTCACTGAATTTTTGTTTTTCTATTGTGTTGTTAAGCCTGTTCAGTAAATTTTTATTTCAGTTATTGTATTGTTCTCAGTTTCAAAAAAAAGTTTTATTTTTCAGTTTTAAAATTTTCATTTGTTTCTTTTTAACATCTTCTGTCTTTTTGCTGAGACTTTTTTTTCCATTTATGTCAAGCATGCTTATAATTGACTGTGGAATCTGTTTATGCTATCTGCTTTAAAATCCTATCACAATTCCAATATCTGTTTCATCTCAGTGTTGGCATCTGTTGATTATATTTTTACATTCAGGTTGAGACTTTCTGTGTTTTGGTAGAATAAATGCCTTTTCATTGTTTCCTAAACATTGCAGGTATAGTATTTATTATTATTATTATTATTATTTACTTTAGGGAGGAAGGGACAGAGGGAAAGGGAGAGACTCTCAAGCAGACTCTCCACTAAGCATGGAACTGAACACATGGCTCCATCTCACAACCCTGACATCACAAGCTGAGCTGAAATCAACAGTTGGACGCTCAACTGACTGAGCCACACATGTGCCCCTACAGGTATAGTATTAAAAGACAGTGGATCTTATTTATTTATTTGTTTATTTATTTATTTACTTACTTACTTATTTGACAGAGAGACAGAGCACAATCAAGGGAAGTGGGAGAGGGAGAAGCAGGCTCCCACTGAGCAGGAAACCTGACACAGAGCTCGCTCCCAGGACCCTGGGATCATGACCTGAGCTGAAGGCAGATGCTTAGCCAACTGAGCCACCCAGGCACCACTACACTGGATCTTATTTAAAGCTTCTGTTTTAATAGGTCTTCTCTGATAGAGGGCCAATGAAAGTAGGTGTGGAGAGTACTGCCTTGTTACTTCTAGATGAGGGTGAAAGTTCAGGCTCCCTACTAAGCCCCTTTGATTCCACTGGTAGAGGAGGGTTACTTCATTGGATGGATGGAGCTTGCTTTCAGGCTTTCCACCAGGTCTTCATTGATACTTCACTGTTAATACCTTCTCCAGGAGGGAGAGGAACTGCTCGTTACTGCTTCCTAGATGGTCACCACTGACACAATGGATAGGGGGAATACTCATTATCATGACATGATAGTGAAAGTTTCAGCTTCCTACTCAGTCTCCTCTAATACAGGCCATGAAGGAAAAGTGGTGACTTATGGCGGTTGGAGTATAGGATCCCCACTGCTCTCCACTGATACTGCAGGGTGGGGGACCTTGTTACAACTAGACTGGGATGAATGCTTCTGTCTTCTCTAAAACCAACCTGGGGACAGGCTACACAGGGTGACATCTTATAGCCCAGAAAGAATGGAGTCTAGTGTCTTTATTTGGCTTTGCTGATGGGGATGGGATGGTACCATGAGTATTTTTCATCTTGTTTCCCTGGGGTAAAAGATTATTGTCTAAAATTTCTGCCCTGTGAGGTTGCCTCTGTCCAGGATTCTCTTGGGGCTTTTTTGTTGCTTTTATTCCAATGGCTTTTTCAAGTTGCCATCTTCTTTAGTACCAAGTCTGGGATATATGAGGAAAACAGAAAACCTCAGCTCAGCTTTATGTGTCAACACTTATTCAGTGTAATATTTATCTAGGTGTTGTGGTGAGGGTGTGTGTCTTCTATATGTTATTAAAGTCTATAATCTGTTTGCTTAAAGTAAGGAAGATTATCCTAGATAATCTGGGTGGGCTTGATTTACTCAGCTGGAAGGAGTTAGGATCAAAATTGAAGCTTCTGTAAAAAAAAAAAAATCTGCCTGTAGATGCAGCTTCAGCTTGTGCCTGACTGTTCTAGTCTGCCTTTCCTGATGGTCTGCCCTATGGACTTTGACCTTACAATCACATAAACCAATTTCTTTCAATAAATATTTTGGTACTAAGTGTTATGCTGCTATAAGAAATGTCTGAAAATATGGAAGTGGCTTATAACTGGATAATAGGTAGGGGCTGGAAGAATTTTAGGAATCATGATATAAAAGGTCTAGATTGCTGTGAAGATACTGTTGGTGGATATATGGATGTTTAGGACTGCTGCTGAGGACTCAGGAGGAAGTAGGGAGCATCCTTACTTCCTTACATCTGTATCGTGTTAGAGAATACATATATCATCATAAACAGAATGTTGGTAGAAATATGAATGTTGAAGGTTCTTCTGATGAGGTCTCAGTCGGAAATGAGGAACATGTTATTAGAAACTAGAGGAAGGGAGATCCTTGTTATGTAGTGGAGAAAACTTAGCTGAATTGAGTCCTATATTTAATTCAGGCTTTTTAAAATCCCACAATGAGCAATCATTTATCTTCCTGTGTGCCTGCATTGGTATTTCAATGCATCACAAATAAACTACAAGTTCTCAGCTTTTAAGCACCTATCCCTGTTCCTACCTGCCATTCTGCCTCCAGAATCCTATAATTTCCTGGCTTGATTTCATGTCAAAAGTGAGAATACTTTCTTATAGATTTGTCTCTTGATTTCCTTCTCCCATGGTTTTTTTTTAAGTTAATTTTCATGCTGTTGTATTTTTTGAATAGCCTCCAATTTATCAATCATCTGAAAATCTTTCCTTCCTATTCCAAGAACAGTTTGAATAGATTTCTCTCAGAAGTGCCTCTTTAGACACATTGCATGGATGAATTTAGAAACTTTTGTTTCCGCAGTCATGTTTTATGTAATCCTTCTTAATATTTAGCCTTATAAAGCTTAAATTCAATTTTAAATATATTCTGTGGTTAGATGTTATTATGGGCTGAATTGAGTTCCCCTCTATTATTTATATATTGAAGTCCTAACCCCTAGTACCCAATAATATGACTATATTTGGTGATAGAGCCTTAAAAAGCTAATTATGATAAAATGAGACCATATGGATGGGCCTTACTCCAAAATGGTGTTCTTATAAAAAGAGGAGGTTAGAACACAGACAAACACAGAGGAAGGACAATGTGAAGATATAGAGAGAATATGATGATCTACGAGCGATGGAGAGAGGCTTCAGAAGAAACCATATCTGACAATACCTTGATCTTGGACTTCAATTCTCTAGAATTATGAGAAAATAAATTTCTGTTGTTTAAGTCACCCAACCTGTGATATATGTTAGGGAAATCCTAACAAATACAAATTTTTGTCTGAGTAATGCAACTTAATTTTTTATGAGTTTCCACAAAATGTATTATCTGTTTTCTCTTTTTTTTTTCTGGGAAAAAGTTTACCTTTATAGAATGGTGATTATCATTATCTGCCTCGATCAGTGAGCTCTGTACTTGGTTCCACGGAAAAGCATATTTATAATACAAGAATATTGATTGTTTCTGATCCCAATTTCATTTGAATTTGTGTTTAGATGGAGACTTCTCAGTTCATTGTTTCTTCCCTTTAAATGATGGAGTTGTTCTTAACCATTAATTGAAGGCTGGGTTCCAAATGGCCAAATCTGAATTATTCAGTGTCATTGATACTGAAGTAAACAAGATGAAAAAATGTAATAGGATCTTTGGAAAAAAATTTTTTTTGATGTCAACAATATTGTCTAAGCAGGTCTGAATTACTCAATATTAGACAAAACATGTCAATGAAGGAACAACATTTTTTTTTTAATTTAAAACTTCTGAACTTATACAGAAATATGCAACCACATAATTTAGAAATTATTTTAATTTTAGTGTACATGCAATTTTTTTGTTTTTTTTAATACCATTTTTCTTTTGAATTAAAGGAGAAAAAAAGGGACAATGGAATTTCTTTGATGCTTAGCTTTTTCTGAAATTCTTTGTCTAGACCTGGGTACAAATTATCTATTGCAGTGTGTGAAATAAGAATGTTTTTCAGGTTTTTGTTTTGGTTTTTGTTTGTTCCTTGCAAAACTTGGGATTATGTTCCAAGAGAAGTGACTACCCTACCAGCATATTGTACTTCTTGCTTTGGTCTCATCACTTCCAGCTTAGTCTTACAACTTTAAGAAGTCTTTAATTTTTTTCAAAACTATCTTCCCATAATTGTCAGAGTAATCTATTTATACCATAACTCTAAAATGTTATTAAGACTTGTCCCCTACTTAGGCCTCTTCAATAATTCACATTGCTTATAATCTTCCTTCTCAAACTCTGCTGAGCTTTCTGTATGTCCCATTCCAAGTCAAACTTCTGTGACTGCTAGCATTATTTCCTCTGTGTTCATCTTTTTCTACTCACCATTCTATGTTTAATTGCCATTCATTTTCTTCTTTTTTACAAATAAGCAAAAAAAAAAAAAAATCAAACATCTTTCCATTTTATAATGACCTCTCTTCTCACAACCATTGCCTGTGGGTTAGGGAACTGTCTTCTTTGTTTTTTCCATTCATAACTTTGGTAACTTTAATCATTTGATATTACAAATATCTCTTTCCTTTTCTGTCTCATCTTTACCTTCTTGAAGGTAGTGACCATATTTGATTACTTGTATCTCTACTGCTTAGTCTAATACCTTTACATAGTAGCCACCCAATACATTCATTGAAGTACTTTTTTATTAAAAAATTGTATAGTCTAAAATATACAAACATGCTACCACATTTCTAAAAAAAATCTACGTATATATAATAGAATATTTCACTGTAATAATAGAAATGCTCTTAATTTACTACAGAATATCAATGGACCTATAAGGCAATATTTCATATTTAAAATACACATTCAAATTCTCAAATGTAGGTACTTACGGAGTGAAAGTTGGCAACAGTTTAAAAGAAAATAGCCAAATTTGTAGTTTGTGGCACAAATGTTGAGAAGAAACTATTTCTTGCTCTACATACATAGAGAATTTGAGTTGCTAGACTATCCTTAGTTAGATTGGAACTGGGCCATGGTGTAGGCTAACCATCCTGCTCTCTAGCAAAATGTGTCCTGGGATGCTTAATGACCACAAATGGTCAGGACTTCAGCTTTATGTCTCATTCAATAATATCTCTTGTCTCTTAAGAAACTAAAATGAAGAGTGAGTCATAAGGAAATCAATAGTGTTATATTCAAACAAGGCTATTTAGACCAAAACACATTCCATTTTCTCATTAACCATGGAGCCAAAGCAGGGAGGGGGAAGAATTTGTATTGGTTTGAAATTGCACACAGATGGAACTGTTGCTTCCCATTGCCCAGTGAAGGCTCCAAAGTGCACACAATTAAGTGTATTTTATTAAAACTAACTTTAAAAATGCATGCTGTTTCCTCCCATTTACTTAATAATGGATTAATTACAGCCGCTTTACTTCTCTTAGAGACATTTTTCAGATTCATTTGCCCATTACATTTTTGAAGTTTGGTTGGCTTTGGGCATTGTACTTTAACTGAATTTTTAAAAGATTAGAGGAAATTTAATTCCCCTTAAAAATGATAATACATCAATTTTCTAAAATCCTTAGTTGGGAGATATCCATTTATTATTTCTCATTTTTTATGCTTTTCAAAAATGCAAAACAGAGGTCTTACAATTGGAAAGGAAAGGTGGTTGTTTCTATTTCTTCCTGGCACCTTAGGACATACTCTATAATATGAGTCACATATATAATTTTAAGTGTTCTAGTGGCCGCATTAAAAAGTACAAAAGAAGCAGGTGCAACTAATTTAGTGCTATATTTAGTGTCTAACTTAGTATATCTAAAATGATATCATTTCAACATGCAATCAATGTTAAATATCATTAGTGAGATATTTTACATTTTTTTCTTAGTGAAATATATTTGAAATCTGGTGTGTATTTTATACCACAGCACATTTACATTTGTGCTAGCCTCATTCAAGTGTTCAAAGTAGCTACCATAGTGGATATCATGACTTTACTTGATCTAATACCACAGCGATACAGAATCTCTTTGGAAGCTGCCTTCTTAGATTTCACCATCATCCAAATTTTAAAATCTCTTGAACATTTCCCTCTCTCACCATCACTAACACCACCAAAAACAAATACCATTTTACTTCAAATGTCTGCGAATTGTACAGGATGTGGTAGGTTTATGATCAGTGCTCAGAGAGCAATTGGCATTTGAATTAAACCACATGAAGATAACAACTGGCGATTACCCGTTTTAACAGCTGCTAAGTGGTGTTAATTGCTGGCTGTAGACCACAAGCTGAGCAATTTTCTCTGTATTGTACAAACAGAACAAAGCAAAATAGAAGTTAAAAGAAAAAGTATTATCCTCATTATAATAATGTATAGTACTTGGTAATATAATATATTCTCATAACATGTTATTTATGAATATGACAATGAACAGGTATGAGAGAAATGATAATATCAATAATTGCTCACTTTTATTTTCAAATAATAAATATTAGAAATATTTATACATGCATACAATTAAAAGTGTTCTAAACATTTTGTAAGTTTATAAAACTGTTAATGGATGGAGTTCTTGATGTTTAAATTAATTAGAAGGAGATGTGGTTAAATGTTGAAGGAAGCTGGAGGACATGAAGCATGGCTAAACTAGTTCTATTAGAAACTGTCCAAAAGAAGTGGAATTTATTAGATCATTAGACTATGCTGCCTGAGCTATGTTCTATCAATATTTACTAACATTTCAGCTTTTTAGCTCCTAAAATGATGGCTACAAAAATATTCCATTCCAATCAGTGAGACAGTAAAACAATAAACTGATCACATGGAGAAATTAGAAATGCTCAGTTATTTAAAATAGTAAACATAGTCATTATAATTTATTCTTATGACTGTGTACTGTTTAAATAATGATATAGATTTGATGTGTAATATTTCATGATCTAGTTTAGGGTATAAATTGGTACTATTTTGACAAAATCTACTTACATACAGAATTCCCTTGATTTCTTATGCTGTATAATCATCTGTGATACTTTGACTTTAGGATATGAGTTTATAGGCCTGTATTGTATCACGTACATTTCAGAAGGAGCTAAACGGGTTGTGACTTTTGCCACCTGATACTTGTCAGAACTTCATTTCTCTGCCAGGTCATCTCCTAACTGTAGCCAGTCCATCAAGATGGACTCAATACTGCCCTTGACTTGACTAAATTCTATACATGTATCTTCTCTTCTATATCCCACTGACTTCTCCTTTACTTAGAACATTTACTTTGGAAAACTTGCAATTATAAATTATTTCTCTGCCCCTTTGAAATGTAAATATTCCCCCAACCTCTTGCCAGTTTTACAGTCCAAAGGTATCTTTCTCAGTGACTTAGGAGCCATTTTGAAATACTCGTCAAAAAAGATAGGGTCTCTATATGTCATTTTCTACAAACTGATAAAAGCCTAACTTTAGTAAACACCAATTAGCAAATACAGATGGCCTAATTATATTGACCAACCTCTCCAGTTAATATCCTCCAGTTAATTATCCTCTGGTAATTCATCCACTTTTAAACTCTTCCACCTTTTGTTTCAATGGAGTTGAAGTTGAGTTCACTCTTTCTACCCTATTGCAGCAGTCTTAATTCCTAGTATAATGGTCTTATATAATATCTTCCTTCCTGTTTAACTCTATCCTGCTTAATTCCATCTGGGACAATTTTTCTTTGACCCTATCAAAAGCCCCACAACTGAAAATAGAGATGGAGACCTTGGAAATTTACATTGTCTAATTAAGCCTTGCACTGATGATATTCTAGAATCATTGTACTTAATCTAGTATTATACAGCTTACAAAGATGTTTTCTTTGTATGGAATTATAGGAGCATGGAGTATGGTATGGAAAGAAATGTCAGCTCGTTGCCATGGTTACTTCAAGGATATGGAAGTGCTGAAGGGAAGAGAGGGTAAAGTTTAACTCCTTTATGCCATCCTTTGTATTTTTTATCCTAAAATTTGTATTTGTTAATCTTGTAAGTAAACACACACACACACACGCACATAAGAGCAAACCTCTCAAAAATAAGAAAAATGCAGATCTGCCCAATAATATCTCTGTGGCTGGTAATTTATTAGTAGAATGGTTGTTATTCATAAATGACAGATTTTTAAAGTGAATTTAGAAAATCATTTTGAAGTTATGAATTGTTGGGGAAATATTCAGCCCAGACATCTCTACAAAGGTGAAGGTGCTAAAAATATTGTTGAATGAACATTAAGCTAAAAGACTGCAAAGGCAAAAAGAAACCTCACCCTTTTATACAGGCAAGCAGATTCAACCCATTCTATGTATTTTAAATGTTCTCAAGAAAAACAATAACTCTCTCTCTCAAGAGGACTTGACACCATTATTTGTCACAGGTAGTTCATCCTAAATTCACTTGGTAACTGAGTGGACCATTTATGCTACTTAATTGGTTTTACGCAAAGGAAAAATAAACTTATATTTATGACAGGAAGTAGTTTTGCAACATGCAGGCAAAAGCCTGCTGAAGCTAGGCTCCTATCCTTGCACAGAAACTGAGAAATAGAGTCATTATCTTTCTTAGATGTTAACACTCCAAAGCGATACTTCCCAGGTCCTTCAGAAATACATCCCTGCTCATAAACCTGGCAAAAAGGGCTTATTTAGTTTTTGAGAGGATTTACATATATTTCAAAGTGACAGAGAAATAACTTACAAGTTTTCCAAAAGAAAATTCTCAAAGTAAAGGGAGAGCAGGAGAAAGTTTCTTTCCTTATTTTCAACAGGGAAAATTAATTCTCTTCTATTTAATTTGTATTTGTCCTTACAGTATCACTATTCTCCTTAAAATAAACAAACAAAAAAGCAAACAAAAAAGGAAAAACAAAACAAAAACAAAAACAAACAAACAAAAAAACTTTACCAAAAATCTTGACAGTCATCTATGTAGAAATTGAAGGAATTATCCTGACCTAGTTGACTCTTAGGTATCCATGTGATGGAATGCTTATGCCCCCCTCAAATTCGTAAGTTGAAGCCCTAACTCCCAAAGGAATGGTATTAAGAAGTAGGGCCTTTGGGAAGTAATTAGATCATAAGGATGAACCCCTCATGAATGGTCATTGTGCAGTTATAAGAACAGACACTATAAAGCTCATTTTCTCTCCCTCCCTCCCTCTCTTTCTCTCCCTGTCTCTTTCTCTCTCTCTGATATTTAATGATGCAATGAGAAAGTGGCCATCTGCAAACCTCAAAGAGGGCCTTTAGCCAACACTGACTATGCTGGCACATTGATTTTGAACTTCCCAGCCTCTAGAAGAATGAAAAATAGATTTCTATTGTTTAAGCCACACAATCCATGGTATATTTGTTAAAACAGCCCAAACTGACTAAGACGATCAAGTTGGAGATTTTCAGTTACCTGGAACAGAGTTCATGAGACATTCTTCCACTAATCCATGCATTTTTGGTTTAAGTAATATAATTTTCTTTTTCCTCTATTTATTCTATAATAGTTGTTAGGGCATTTTCTAGAAAATAAAACATATATCTATAAGGAAGAAAATAAAAAATAATTTACAATCAAACATTGCTAACATTTTTGGTGTATTTTTCAGTAGTATTTTGTATTCATATACTTTAATAAACCCTAAATCATAGTTTATACATATTTTTTGTTAGGCTTTTAAATGCATTGTTATATATGTTTAGATGTCTGCAGCTAACTTTAAATTTTTTCCATATAGACAATGATCATATTATCTAAGCTATGCTCTAGGGGCTGTTAATTCCTAAATCAGTAACTCACACTCCAGGAATAGTTGGCATTTTATCAGCAATACCGCACTACAGAAGCTGCTACAATGAGTAATTTAGCTATCTCTATGCCCCATCTGCACCAGCTGCTTTATAAAATGTATGTTAAAACAGGGTGTATATTGGTGAAATTACTTAATTAGCAAAATGAATGTTAGAAATGGTATTGAAGATAGAAAGGATTATCTGGAATATTGTAGAGACACTTCCTCATCTATGCATTAGTATGGTATAAAAATTTAGGAAGCACCTTGACATGTAATGTTAGGAAGGCTCCCTAGGCCAAATTTCTAAATGGTTAATATGCTGCTTCTTGTTCTGAAAGTGCCTAGTTACATGACCCTGATAGGTGGTTAGATGATACTGTAGCTAAAATATGGCCCCCTTTTGCCTTAGGTGAACCTTTAATAGAGTATGTTTTGAGAATTCTAAAAAAGGCAGAGAAATTATAGAACATTTTGTTTTACTTTTTTTTAAAATTGAAACTTGCTTAAAACAAGTCAGCATGTATGGCAGAAAGGGTCAAAGACTTGCTTTATTATAACTTTTTAGTGGGATAATTCTGGAGGAGCAACTACCCCTCACCTAAGTCTACTAAAAATGCCAACTTAACTTAAAATTGTCCAAGACTAAATTGGCTAATGCCAGTTTGGGATATAAGTATCTCTCTTATTGCATTTCTTTACAAACACTATTTTATTGACTGAATCTTTTGTAAAGATATACCACAGTTTACCTAATCAGAATCAATTGATAGGCATTTGGGTGAGAAACTACATAACAAAGTACATCTTCATTCATGAATCTCTGAATTTCCAATTATTTCATTGTGATATAATGTCAAAAGTCATATTACTTCTTCAAAACATGATTGTAGCTTTTCATATAGTGGCAAGTTGTTTTCCAGAAAATATGTGCTAGTTTATAATCCCTCTACTTCTCTGAAAGTTAGAAAGTTACCTCAGTTTTCTCCAAATCATGTTTTATCTTGAATGTAATGGGAAAGTGGAAAAAAGGGAAAACCTCCTGACATTTCAGGACAAACTCTCTTCAACCATTTCTTTCCTCTGTTTCTGTTCTCCATACCTACTGCATACACACTTGGATAAGCAATAGCCTATGGGTAAGGAGGGGACTACAGGGGCATCATTTTAAACACTAGTATGATCAAGGAATAAATTCTTATTCCTTCACTCAAGAAAAACCCAAACAAACATCTAGGATATTTTACCTATCTGGAAAGGGCAATAGCTAGAAGAAAATATCAGGGTATTAAATGCACAGAAGCCAAGTTATCAGTCATCCCTGAAGGAAGTAATAAACAGAGTGCACTGAAGGAGAATAGACTGCACCAAAAAAGTGGGTACTTAACCTAAATTGGAAGATTTGGAAAAGATATTCATACATGTTTTATGAATGATACTGTTAATTATTCTTCTTAGAAAAAATTTAAGATTTTATAGCCAACAAAATATTAAAGAGACTTATTTGTGATCATGGATGATTGAGGGTAGGGGTAAAAATGAGAGAACTCACCAGAGATGAGGTTGTTTCTGTGTGTGTGTGTGTGTGTGTGTGTGTGTGTGTGTGTGTGTGCACATTGTTATTTGTGGTGATTTAGGGTTGGGTCCTGTACTGAGAAAAATGGGTCACCTCTGTGAATTACAACAGCTTTTGGTTATGCTTTCTCTGACATGACTATTGAATTTGTGATGATGTCCCTAAATGGTTAATATAGAACTGGGGATGGGAGCTGAGTATAAAGCATAGAGCTTAATTCCTTTTATCTCCTTTGTACTTTTTTACATCTTACAATTTGTTAATATTATAACTAAAAAATATATATAAATCAGAAAATCTTAAGCCAGAAACTGCATAGTAATTAATATAATTATATAAATGAATAAAAAGAAAGATAAAAGTAAAATAATTGAATAAATGAAAAATTTTAATGATAATTTTTAGCTGAGTTTACATTTTTTGTGATAACTAGCACAGGGTATTTAGAATCACTGTGGTGATTAAAATAAATTCACACCATGAATATCCAAAAATACAACTGATGACTTTTGGCAAGTGGTAGTTGTGCTATTTTTACAAAAGAGTAATTATCAGTTAAGAAAGGTAAAGTCTGAGCCAGTGAGGAAAGTCAAAGGCTGAACTATTATCAATTAATCTGATTAAAAAGCAGAGAATGAAACGGAGCTTTTCAAATTCCCAGTGTATGAGTTAATAATCAATACATTTACCTGTGCGGTGTAAGTTCTTGAGGCCCTTCTTATTCTTATGTGCCAAATAAATTTTATTCCTTTAATTTCAGGTTTGTTTGTTTGTTTCCTAGCAGGTATTGTCTCTCACTCTGAAGAGACTAATGGGAACTGAGTAAATAAGTAATAACACTGTATCACCATTTCCCAAGATACAATATTGCCAATTCTTTTTATTCTTGAACTTAATATGTGGTCTGAAAGAGTTGTTCAAATATGCAAATGTTTGCAGAATGAAGACAATAGATAGGGATAAGAGGAGGAGCTCATTTATATGTAAATGACTTTGTAAAGAAGTAATAGAGCATGTATTTCTCCTTGTTATAAAAAATTTCAGTACTCTGAAAAATAGTCTTGTTACAAGAAATTAAGTTAAGGAAGGGAAAACACAATATCTTAATGGGTGAAGCAATTGTCTGGCTATCTGATATGCATGAAAATCTCTGTGAGACCCAAACGCAACCACTTAGACTAACAAGAAGGAATCTGATCAAAGTCTTGCCATCCACAGAATTTTCAGAGCTATCATCTTCCTTCAAGCAACTAAGTAATCAAATTAATGTTAAACGAGTATATTTTATAAGCCAAACCTGAAAACCATTGCATATATTATCATTATTTATTAGAAAAATGTATTTCTAAAATAGCATAATTCTTGCATTGAAACAGAGTGAACATGCTTGAAGAAATTTTTTAAGTATATATTTTTATTTACAATGAATAAGTTCTTTAGTTAGAAAACTAGAGTAGTTGTAAAACTTTAAAATTTAGGTTTTAAACCTAGTGTTAGAAGGGATGAATGGAATATCATTTGTCTCTATATATTTATATATAGATATCTGTGAAAAATTTGTAACACTTGAATCTTTACCCTGATGCACTCACAAAGAAAACCCTGAGATACATTTTGGGATCATTGTGCTGAGGAAACTAAGTCATAGAAAGGTAAAGCAACTTGGCTAACTACATCTTAAAAGAAGGTATCAGAACTCAGGTTATTTTTTTTTAAATACTAATATATCTTAAATAATATCTCTAAAGATGAAATTTCAAATGTCAAGTGAGAAAAACTAATTATAAAATGTATGACATTATTACTCATTTTCTAAAAGAAAAAGAGTTCATTTTGCACTCATAAGCATCTCACACGGACCCCAATAACTTGCCTACCTTTCTTTGATGGACTTGCAAATGGTGATATCTAAAGTGAAATTGTTCCACTAGAAGAGCCCATCCCATTCCTTGCAAAGATTTATTACCTAGAGAGTTTCACAACTTAAAGCATAAATACCTTAAGGGACAAACATACACAACATCAGGATACCTGAAAAGGAATAACCGTCAGACTGGTAGCGCTTGTCTCACTACAATCATGGATATTAGAACAAAATGAATTGATGTCTTTACAATTATGATAGAAAAAAAGTGAAACTATAATCCAATGCTCAAGTTTTTCATGAAGTATAAGAGCAAAATAAAGATACTCTCAAGTTTAATACTTATGGACCTACTAAAAAATAACTGAAGAATGTATACTAACCACAGAAGTATTCTCAGAAGGAGGGAAGAATTGGGTACATTTGACACAAATCTCAAGTAGTTGAGTAAGATAAAAAATTGAAGGATGCCAGAAGAAATTAAAAGTGGGTACATTAGGGACCCCTGGGTGGTGCACTCGGTGAAGCAACCAACTCTTGGTTTAGGTTCAGGTCAAGATCTCAGTGTTCTGAGATCCAGCCCTGCCTCAGGTTCTGCACTGAGGGCTGAATCCTGGGCCCTCTCCCTTCCTCTCTGTCCCCTACCCTCCTCCCACCCCACGCATGCTCTCTCTCTCTCAAATAAATAAATAAATCTTAAAAAAATATATCTTTTTTAAAAAGTGGGTGCATTAGATATACAACAAGATTCTCTTCGGGGTTACTGATTTTACAGCATGGTGTTATCTCTTCCTGTTGGTACTACAGTGAGAACATCTATAGAAGCATATTTAATACATTTTTTTGGCTTTACTTTGCAACAACTACCTCAGGAAATAGTTACAAATGGATATCCCTACTCCTCATTGCAGATTGCTTAATTGAACCCCTGAGGTAGACCTAAGAACATGCATTTCTCTGAGCAGACCAGGATTTAGGGGACCCAGTAAACACTTTAGTTTAGAAATTCTAACATAACAAATAAGGGTCTTAACTAGTATTGCTGAATAAAATGTAAATAATAGAAAATTTGATTACATTAAATATTGAAATAATTAACAAATCTTGGGAAACAAAAAAGCCAGAATATGTGAAAGGAAAGATAAGTAATGTACTGATTTTCATAGTAAGGAGTGATCAGATCCAGCATCTGAAGGGAGATGAATTAGGAAAGACATATTATTTAAAATTATAAAATAAAGTTATACAATATCTACATTTTATTTATAGTAATATCCTTTATTTATTTTGCTGTAATATTTCTGTCTTTTCTCTAGCCTTTTGTTGGGAGTTAATCACTTATGCTATTACTATCCATAAATATTTAAGAAGGAGTTATAAGTCAACACTTAATATTTGGAGAAGATATTAGGACACTTTTCAAGGATCGTGTAACAATTTCTGTACAAAGACTTTGTGAAGGAGACAACATTAGCCTTCTTGTATCTTTGTTTTCTTCTTAACAACTGTTAGGGAGAACCTTTTTGTCCATCTCTGAGAGTGGTTAGCACATCTTTCTACAATGTCTGAAATCCACTGGAGGCTTCTTAGTTTTCATTAAAGAATACTTACCCAACTCTTTTTTTTTTCTTTTTCAATGAAGACATTTCTAATGCACATCCTGATAAAATAATGTCCTCTATAGGAAGTACTCCACAATGAATTGCAATGTCCACTCTGTGCCACTCAGTGAGCTTGACACACACAGCATATTCATTTCTTCCAAGTGTTTCTCAGATTAGAAGAGCTGATGATGATAATCTTGCTTTGAGGGATGCCATGAGAAATTGCCTTATTAAATCCACATCCACTTGTATGCTCTAATAAGCATTTGTTTCTTATTTATAATTTGTATTGGTTTAGAACATTGTGTGTTATCTGACAGCATCCTTTTAAAGCAGATAATCCAAGTGAAATTTCTAATTGTCCTATTACTAACTAATTCTGAGACTTTTCATTTATTTTATTTTTCCCTTTTTTAAGTTTGTATTTAAACTCCAGTTAGTTAATATACAATGTAACATTAGTTTAAGGTATAGGATCTAGTGGTTCATCACTTACAAACAATATCCAGTGCTCATAATAATGAGACTTTTTAAAATACCATGGAATCTGTAACATATATAACAGTCTTGAGTTTATAGTTGTGTTTTTTTTAAGATCTAGTATAACTTGTGGTCATTAATTTTTTTTTTAAGATTTTATTTATTTATTTGACAGAGATAGAGACAGCCAGCGAGAGAGGGAACACAAGCAGGGGGAGTGGGAAAGGAAGAAGCAGGCTCACAGCGGAGGAGCCTGACGTGGGACTCGATCCCATAACGCCAGGATCACGCCCTGAGCCGAAGGCAGATGCTTAACTGCTGTGCCACCCAGGCGCCCCTGTGGTCATTAATTTTGAAAAGATAAATATTTGTGTTATACAATTTAGATTAAATCATAGTTTCATTCTAGATCCATTCCTTGTATTTCTACCTTCACTTTTCCCTACTTTTAATTCATTCTTTGCTGTTGAAAGGAAAAATAGTACTTGGCATCAGATCCTTGTAAAGCAAGTAATTACCTCTACCCCTTCCAATCTGTAGGACTGCGGCAAAGCTACTTAACCTATGTAAACATTGCTGTCTTCATGTTTACATAAGAGTTAGTAATAGTGTCCAGATCATAAGGTTTTGGAGAGGACTAAATTATAAACAATGTGAATATGGCAAATAGCATATGGTCTGGCATGTAGCAACTATTAGCCATCATTGCTATTGTAAACGTCCTTAGATATTTTTCTGGATAAGAAATCAGTCTGCCTATTTAGGTGTGTATACACACACACACACACACACACACACACACACACAGAGGTGTGTGTGTGTGTAATCTGAACCACAGACATTTTGACCATTGCATAGTCTCTTTACAATTTTACTTCCTATTTTATTTCCATAAATCCAACACAGCCAGTTTTAAGAGAGAACCTGATAGCGGCATCCAGCAGAGAACATATATTCAGGATAATGCTCACAGCTTGCTATAAATGCATGCCTATGAACACAACCTGATGCAACCATAAAAAATGTTTTGCAAAGAAATATAGGAAGTGAAAGGAATAATGGAAAATATAAGTATGTTCTAATTGGTTTCTAGGAAAATGGAAAGTTGTGCACGAAATATTATTAAACTGAAGGCTTATGCATATATGTCAAAATGTATTCCATGTTTTCTTCTGAAGTTCAAGTAGCATTCTATTCTTAGAAATTTTATTTATTTAAAGTGTCTCTTTTTCCCATGCAGTTCGGTTAAATCACTTTTAATTTGTGAAAATAAAATACACTCTCTTGGAAAGCATGTTCATACTATTATTTGTTTTAAATAGTTGGTACTATTCCAATTAAAATGAAAAGTCCTCCCCAACCAAAATCCCCTTTTTGTCTTATCACCTTCTTGTGCATTTCTTTTCTCTCTGGCTGCTTATTTTCCTTCCCCTCTTCCCAGCTTTATGTATTTTCTAATGCTTACTAGGAGAACATATATGTGTGCACAGCTGTGCTTTTTAAACTACTTTCTAATCTTTTTTTTCCCTTCCTAATTTTGTTTTTCTTGGAGAAGAAGATAAATAGGCAAAACAAGAAGGGAGGAGTTCATACCCTATGTTATTTCCAATCCTGAAACTTTTCTAGTCTATCAATTCTATACTTCTGACCAAGATCTTTACTTTCCTTATGAGGAAGGGAAAGGGAATAAGCAAACTGCGTTGTCTGCAATATAAGTTCAATAGTCAGGGTCTCAAATAAACAGGGTGCTTTGGGTTTCACTCTTATCCATCTACCACATACTTCATAGAAGTCATCTCACTCAGCATAGTTGAGAGACAATCCATTACCCAGCAAAGATACGGGGTAATTAACAAACATCAACTCCATTGTATCTATGATGTATCTTTAATTTCTACAGTCTACTTCCTCATGGCCATAAAGTCAATGGCAAAATTCCTAGATAGTAATTTATGTTGTTTAGTCTTGAAATTTTTGAGAGAAGTCTGGCACCAACATACTGGCTTGCAGACAAACGGCCATGTGATAAAATACGTTTAGAATTTTTTTTAATGCTGTTGGTGACTACCATTTAGAACTCTAAGCAAGATGGCAAAAGGCATCATCCTAAAAATTGCTCTTGAAAGCAGTTTTCTCTTGAAAATACATAAGAATGACTTCTATTAAAATTAAGAAAGAGACATAATTACAAACACTAGCAGCAAAGGATTGAATTCTCTATGTATTTGGGATTTTGAGAGTACATTTCAGATACAGAACTCCAATTCTGAATGAGATTGTGCATTAATGTTTAATAATTTGTTTCATAAACAGTGAAAAAATAATTTCCATAACAGCTTGAGAAAATGATATCTAAAGAAGACATTTATTTAATTTCTTTTTCATTTGAAATTTCTTTTCTTTTCTTTTTTTTTAAAGATTTTATTTATTTACTTGACAGAGATAGAGACAGCCAGAGAGAGAAGGAACACAGGAAGGGGGAGTGGGAGAGGAAGAAGCAGGCTCATAGCAGAGGAGCCTGATGTGGGGCTCGATCCCATAATGCCAGGATCACGCCCTGAGCCAAAGGCAGACGCTTAACCGCTGTGCCACCCAGGCACCCCTGAAATTTATTTTCATTTAGCATATACTCTGTGGCTACTACTATAGAATACGTAAACACTCTTTTCAAATAAGGAACCTAATTAAATTTCAAACACCCATTTTAATATTTATTCTCTAATTCAAACTTCAGCGATATCCTTGAATAAAACCCACATATTAACCTTGATATAAAGATTATTTTAAAGTAGAATATGTGTAATAATAACACCTTACCTATTTCAAAATCAGCTGTATAGATTTCAGCCATCTTTTTGGACCTAGATTGTGATAGATGTAAAGAAAAGGTGTAGACACACTGACAGCTCTACATTTTAACTTAATAGACAAAAATTATAACATAAGGCAAATAAAAACTAGAGCCTCTAGTGCAGAGGATTGTGTAAGCCTCTATATTTCAATCAATCATGATAGAGTCCTTGAGATGTGGCATGGAGAATATCATTTCAAAAGTATTTATAAATATTTATTATTTTATTTTTACTTTTTTTAACCCACCACTGATTATAAAGGTCTTGAGGACAGAGAAAATGTCTATCTTATTCTTCCGTGTATCCCTAATACCTAGCAGAGGACTTATATGTTTGATTACTAGATAAAATACAGGAGACCTAGCTAAATGATGCTTTGGGGCATACTTATACTAAAATATTATCAGTAGTTTATCTGAAATTTAAATTTACCTGGCATTCTGTATTTTATTTGCTAAATTTTCGGTATTTCCTATATACTAAGTAAATAAAAAAATAAGTGTTTTTTTAAAAAAAATTTCTAATACCCAAAATATTATAATAAAGATGTACATATACTTCATTTTAGCATAATTTCCACTTAAAGTAGTTAATATATGAAGTAATTTGTGTCTGTAAAAATAAGCATTAAGCTATACAGTCCAGATAAACACTTTTTTCTCTAAAGTTAGATTTTTGAGATTTTCCTATGTATTCTCTAAAATATGTTTCCACAAGATTTCTAAACAGTTTGCTTTTTATTTTTTAGATGTATGAATAAAAACAAGACAAACCGAGGTGGGAGGGTAAAGAAGCATCACTATTTCCCATCTGTTTATTATTTCAGAGCTTCTTCCTGATAATTGAATATCTGAAGTCATTAGAGACTTAAATCTGTTTATCGTTTCTGTGGGCTCTTGTTCATAGTGAATGGTTTCTTTGTGTTTGGAATTTTTTATTGTACCCCTTGAACATAATCTGACATCAAGGGGCCTGTACTGGGTCTTTCCTCCTCAGAAAATGAATTGCCTTTTTTCACACAAAGTACAGGGACTGCTACTAATCCGGGATTATGCTCCCCTGCATGAAAAAGGTCTTTGCCTTAATGCGAGAATTTCAGGTTCAAGTTCCCTAACTTGCTTGAGTCTTAAGGCTTCGTATCAGGATCACATCTTCATATTTGTAGCCAGGGCAACACTGACTTTTGAGTTTTCTTACTGCTTATGTCCACGTGATCAGTTTTCAATTTCCCATTTTTTCTTATTCTTTGTTAAGTCCAGAGTGTACTAAATTATGTTTGCTGACTACAACCAGGAGCTTTAGAAACACTTGAGTACACCCTGGATGTTGTAGACTGTATGTTTAATCATCTCCCATTGTACAATATTGCTGGAACTGAGTAGCCCAGTTAATGGATTTTTTTTATTGAAATGAAAGAGGCAGGGTTTAGTCAGAACTGGAGTTAGCTACAACTTCTGAAAAGCATTAGTTTTCACTATTATTCTGCATAACTCTGAATTAGAAACTTATTGTTATATAGCTAAGAATTTCCCCACACACTTTTCCTTGTTTTCCACTGAAGGGAAACATCCTCACTTATGTTCTGTTACCAAGAAAATATCTCTCCCTCCTTAAATTTTCTAAAGCACTTATCTGTAGCACACTTAGGATATTTAATATAATTAGTCACTTATGTATTGTCCCATAACTACCCATAAATTATAAGTTAAATGAAGGTAAGCAGAGCCTCACTCATCTTTTTAGGTACTTACAACACAAATTCAAACTTAAAAAAAAAAGAAAACTATAACATAAAATTTACCACATAAAATTTTATCTATAACATAAAATTTTGCCTCCTTTCTTTAGTAAGAACCATGGAGTTTCTAATGCTCATGTCAATTTACTGACAAACAATCAGATGGTGCATATATTTGTTTTTTGTTTTTCTAATTCATGCATGATTTTTTTCTTTAGGTCAATTATAAAGTAACTATTTGCAAAAGCAAAAAATTTTGAAATAATTTCCTTGGAAAGGTAAAGGTATGAAACACCCAGATTAAGACATCTCTCCTACCTGTTTTCCTATTAATTAACAATTGCTAGAGAAACTCCTGTGATTATTCTCTTGATACTGTAAGAAAAAAAAACATAAGTTTTTTGAAAGTAAGAATAAGCTTATCCTCTCAAAATGTATCCAGAGCCTTGATCTGTCATGGTTCTATATAAATTAGAGCTGTTATTGCGACCTCCAGATGTCAGTATTTCTAAATCATCATTTTAAACTGTTTGGAGGACTGCAATCATGAAGACAATTAATTGAGTGGGGTTGAATGTCTTGGGAGGCCATAAATTCTTCTGGCACTAATACATTTATAACAGAGAAATTGCTTTCTCTTTCTTCCTTTTCTTTCTATTTTTCCTTCTTACTTTTCTTCCTTTCTTGTCTTCATTCCACCATTGTTTTTCTTTCCTTCCATCTTATATGTTTTTCAGAATTGCTTAGGGAAAGAAGAAAAAAATATATATGGCACAATCAACCCCTTGGAAACTGAAGAAAATTTTACCAGCTTAATGGCAATATTTTTTTCCAATTACATTTGATTTTTGTTTTTAAGTTCAAGCCCTCAAGATGGGGGGATCAAGACCTGAGCTGAGATCGAGTTAGATGCTTAACTGATTGAGCCACCCAAGATCCCCTTAAATTTGATATTTAATATGTTTATTTATTGCTTTCAAAAGTCCCTTGGGGACTGACAGAGGGAGAATCAGATGAGAGACAGAGAACCATATGATAGGCTCAACTGTAAAAGTTCTTACTCCCCACTAAGTACCCATGAGGGGCTAGGAAACTCTCAATGTTTCTTTAGTGTTGGAGAGGCTCCATGTCTTAATGAATACTCTCTGTGCCCAAATCAGTAAAGGCAGAGTCTGTCACTGAGCACAACCCTGCTTGCAAGTAACTTAGTGTTAACTTCAAAGATACAGAAAATATATATAAACCCAATAAAAGTGTATTGTAGAGACTGAAAAATTGGATCAAGAATATGAAATGTATTGTGATTTAGGGACAGAAGAGGAGAAGAAAATATATTTAATAAATTTTAAAGAAAAGATACAATATTTGTAGGTGAATGCTTAAGTAAGGAAGTTTCTAGGTAGAATAGCAAGGGAAAAGTTTTAAATAAAGTTTCATGATGGGACACCTGGGTGCCACAGTCAGTTTAGCAACGGACTCTTAGTTTCCACTCAGGTGATGATCTCATTGTTGTGAGATTGAACCCCACTGCTTTCAGGCTCACAGAGTCTGCTTAAGTTATCTTCCCCTCTTCTCCCCCACTCACATGCACTGTCTCTCACAAAAAAAAAAAAAAACACATAAATCTTTAAAATAAAGTTTCATGACAAAAGGAAGCAAGATTATTTAAACAATATAGTATATATTTAGTCAAATATTTAACTTCTCTTCACTCTCTTCAGCTGTGGACTGAAATTTAATAGCATTTATCCCACAGGGTTTATGGATGGAAAGCACTTAGTAAAAGGCATGGGACATAGTGAATGTTTAAAAAATAGTAACTTTTCTTAAGGAAATACAAGAAACAGTGTAAATGTGAAGACTACCTTATAGCTAATTTTGGTTGGACGCTTGTGAATAGATAAAGTTATGAGAGAAAGTACACAACAATAGGTTGAGATGAGAATCTAATTTGAGTACTTCTGGGAAAAGAAAATTAAGTCTTGTGCTTATTAGATTAGGGTGTCTACTTATTATGTTCATTTGCAGTTATATGGTTTTCCTAATATAGTATTTTATAAAACAAATTCTATTTTTTATAGTATTCCATGAAAATTTTTAGAAAAGCTGCATATGTGGTCTCTTACCATAGTAGATATAAATTTGTACATCTCTACTATAGCAAAATTATACTCTTATTATTAAATGACAGACTGGTCATAAAACCAGAACTAATTGTGTAATTGTCATGAGACAAAATACAGGTCATTATTAAGTATGCAGATAAGCTTTAATATTTAAAGGAATAAAGCAAAATACTTCGTTTAAAACTTTACTTGTAGAGTGTTGTGGAAATACTATTTATAGCTTAATTTGATCTCCAGCGACCTTTCAAAACTCATGCTTGCTGAAAAACAAGTGCTCTTTCTAAGTTGTATTTAACTTATTTTATAGCTATTTTTTCATATTTTATATTAGAAGTTACGAACACCTTCCCCACCAATGTCATACATTAAATGTTGTCCACTTTGCAGACACATAGACCCACATATACAGGCTATATAATTCTCAGAATTTTATTGGAAATACCATCGACTTCTCTCCCACTCAATAAAGTATATGAAAAGGTTAATAAATAAAAGGGATTATTTTAGGGAAAACTTTGAGGTCATGACTTCTTTATCTTTGACTATTCCTACTTAACATCTGGTACAGGAAAATTATTTGGACAACAGTGAAGTTAAGTAGAAAACTTTAGTATGGAGAAAAATATTTAAGGCAGACATGAAATTTTATTCCAATATTTGAATGACAGATGAGAGGACAGAGAAAACTTAGTTTTCTTGTTTGTAACAGCAGATTTATGACCAATAGGTAGAATTGCAGTGATATAGATGGTTTTTATGCTAAGGTAAAGTTTAATAGCAAAGAGTGGGTTCAAAGTTAGCATGATCACTTTAGAACCTAAAGAATGTGAGTCTCTGTCATTTTCTATCTTTGCCTATTTCTTAGTCTCAGAAATTGCTACTCTTATACCAATAAAACAACAACTACAACAACAAAAAACAATCGCTATAATATAAACCAACTATCCATAGATATCTATACAACTCTACACCATACACTAAAAAAATAAACATTCTTTCTTTGAAGATTTATTTATTTATTTGAGAGAGAGAGAGCATGACCTGGGGGAGGGGGAGGGAGAGAAGCAGACTCCCTGTGGAGCAGGGAGCCCAATGCAGGGCTCAATCTCAGGACCCCGGGATCATGACCTGAGCTGAAGGCAGACACTTAACCGACTAAGCCACCCAGGTGCCCCTAGAATAGATATTTTTAATAAGAGTACACACTACATTCATAAGAATAGACCACATAATAGGCCATAAACCAAACCTCAATAAATTTCAAAATAATTGCAACAATACCAAGTATGTCCTCTGACCATAATGGAATAAACTTAGAAACAGAAAACAGAAAGACATCTGTGAAACTCACAAATATGTGGAATTCAAATGATATACTTTAAATAACCCATGGGTCAAAGAAGTCAAAGAAGAAATTAGTACATATTTCAAGACAATGAATACGAAGACACTCATATCAAACGTCTGGATGCAGCTAAAGCAGTGCTTAGAGATAACATGATTATAAAAGAGTATTACACACAACTACACACAATTGTCTTTTTGATAATTGTCATTCTAACAGGTATGGGATGATAGCTCATTGTGGTTTTGATGTGCATATCTGTGATTATTAATGATATAGAGGATTTTTTCATGTCCTTGTTGGCCATCTGTATGTCTTCTTCAGAAAAATGTCTATTAATAGCTTCTGCCCATTTTTTAATCAGATTGGGGTTTTTCACTATTGAGTTGTATGAGTTTTTTAAAATATATTTATCAGATAAATGATGTGCAAGTATTTTCTTTTATTTAGTAGGTTGCATTTTCATTTTCTTGATGGTTTACTTTGCTGTACAGAAGCTCTTTAGGTTGATGTAGTCCCACTTGTTATTTTGCTTTTGTCACTTTTGTTTTTGTCAAATTTAAAACATTATTACAAAGACCTTTGTCAAGGAGATTACCACCTATATTTTCTTCAGGAGCTTTATGGTTTCAGGTCTTGTGTTCATTTTGAGTTATTTTTTGTGCGTGGTGTAAGACAGTGGTCCAGAGATTTGATTTTTGATGAGATTTTATCAAAGCAATTCAATGGGGGAAAATCTTTTCAACAAATAGCTCTAGGACAACTGGATATCTACATGCAAAAGAATGATATTGGAACTTTATCCCACACCACAGGCAAAAAGTAACTCAAAATGGATCTAAATATAAGAGAAAAAAATACACAAATCCTAGAAGAAAATATGTGAAAAAAAAATCCTTCCTACCTTGGGTTAGGCAAAAATTTCTTAAATATGGTGTCAAAAGCACAAGTGACAAAAAATAATAATTTGGGCTTGATAAATTAAAAATATATGTACTTCTATGGATACATCCTATGGATACTATGGATTATCAAAAAGTCAGCTAATAACAAATGTTGGCAAGGATTTGGAGAAATTGGAACCCTTATACATTGCTGGTAGGAATGTAAAATGGTACATCTACTTTGGAAAATTGTCCAGCATCTCTACAAAATGCTAAATATAGCGTTATTAAATGATCCAAAATTCAACATTTAGGTGTATCTAAGAGAAGTGGAAATATACATTCACACAAAAACTATACATGGACATTCATTATGGCATTATTTATAACAGCCAAGAGTGAAAACAATTCAAATATCAAGTAATGAATAGCTAAATGAAATATGGTATGCCCATACAATGGAATATGATATGGAAATGAAAAGAAACAAAGTACTCTTGTATGTTACAACATGGATAAATCTTAAAAATATTATGCTACATAAAAGAAATGAGTTATGAAAGGCCGTGTATCCTGTGATTCCATTTATATAAAATGCCCGGAATAGGCATATCTATATATAGAGAAAGTAAATTAGTTATTTCCTAGGACTGAAGCTGGGGGCAGAGAGAGAGTGATTAGGGAGAAATGGAAAGGGACAGCTCATAGATACATACTTTTTTGGCATAATGAACTGGTTTTAAAATTAAATATGGTGATGCCTGCAGAAGCCTGTGAATATACTATATCCATTGAGGGTTATACTTTATGTTAATTGTGTGATAAGTGAATGATATCTCAATGTTGTTACACTAAAAAAAAATACTTATATCTTTTTCAACATATTTTGTTCCTTTACTTTATATACTTTAATGTTTTTTATTTCCTAAACTTATTATTTGATTAACTCTCTCTCTCCCTCTCTCTCTCTCTCTCTCTCTCTTTCTATATATATATGTATGTATTTGGAGAAAGAGAGAGAGAGAGAGAGAGGGAGAGAGAATGAGTGGGGGAGGGGCAGAGGGCAAGGGAGAGAAAGAATCTTAAGCAGGCTCCACATCCAGTGTGAATTCCAATGCAGGGCTCAATCTCATGACTCTGAGATCATGACCTGAGTCAAAATCAGGAGACACCTAGGCACCCTTCAATAAAATTTACTGAATGCATGCTGTGGTCAGGCATTGATATAGCTATTTGGCCCATAGGAGTGAACAACTGAAGCAAAATTACAGTCATAAAATTACATTTTAGTGAGACAAATAAACCATAAACTAGGTAAGTAGTAGAACTATTATGCTAGATAAATTACCTAAGGAGAAAAAAAATAAATTAGAGAAGGAGGAATTATTCAGGCACAAAATTTTAGATGGTATGGCCAGAGAAGTTCTCATTGAGAAGACATCTTTTGATTGAAGACAGGAAGGAAATGAGGGAGAGAATCCTGGATCAGAGAGAAGAGAAAAATAGGAAACAGCCAGGGTGAAAACTACATCTTCTAGAGACTATTAAAAGCACATTGAAGCTGTAGCATAGTGAAAAAGGGCAAAGAAATAGTTGATGAATTTAGGAAGAAAATTTTGAAAAAAATTATGTAGAGCTTTTTGCATTATGAAAGTTTTAGACATTTTTTTTTCTGGTTAAAATAAGAAAATGCTAGTAGTATTCATTATAAAAGGTATACCCTGTAAATTATATTTTAAAATAAATGATCTCATTTTCATTTTAAGTGCCCTCTGTAGTGGGGTAGAGTAAGCAAGACACCAGTTATGAGTGTTTTTTTTGCAGTAATAGTGGCAAAAGATAATGATCCCAGACTGAGGTTATGATAGGAAACCTATCACATAGAATACAGTGTGAATGGTGGCCCCTGGAATTGTGCCACATGAAGGCCTTGGTTAATGCAGTTGGTGTGAAAGAGTCAATTTCAAGATATATTTTGAATTTAGAAATGACAAGATTTATTGTTAGATTGCCTATGGAGGGGTTTGCAAGAGAGTAAAAAGCATAAACTATGATTTTAGGTCTTCACTCTGAGCTCCTAAAGTAATGGAGTTGTCATTTCTGAAATAGGGAAGATTGTAGAAGAGCCACATGTGTGTACAGAATATTATGAGCTCAGTTTTGTGCAAGCTAAGTTTAAGATGTCTATTAGACATCCAAATGGAGTTGTTTTTGCAATTGATGTATGACATTTAGGGCAGAAGTCTGGTCTGGAGATATAAATTTTTGAGATATCAGAGCCATGCTATTTCAAGCCAGAATGAGAACATACTGTGTTTTTTTTGTTTTTGTTTTTTTACTTCTTTCTCAATTCATCACCTCCTCTATTAGACTTTCTCTATGCCTCCAAGCTGTGTTAGGTGCCCCTTCTGTGCACTTTCTTAGTGAACAACATGGTACATTCCAATGTCATAGCATTTTAATATGCTAAATGTTGAGTGGGGAGAATCCCCATCACATTATGATTCAGGGTGGATTTTATTTCTGTATTGCTTTTCACAGAATAAAGTATTTATAAATATGTATATAACTGATAAATGGAAGAATTTTAAAGTAATATACAAGATCGGGGATAAAAGGATGACTCTAAAAAATAAGTTTGTAATTAGTATAATGGTTTTCCTTATGAGATTATGAAAATGTCAGGGCATCATCAAGGGGGCTCAGCCAGTTAAGGATCCTACTCGATTTCTGCTCAGGTCATGATCTCAGCGTCATGAGATGGAGCCTCAAGTTGGGATCTATGCTGGGTGTGGAGCCTGCTTAAGATTCTCTCTCCCTCTCCCTCGGCCCCTCCCCCCTCACTCACACTCTTTCTCTCTCAAAAAAAAAATTTTTTTTAAAGATTATGAAGATCTCATCACTGAAAGTATCCAAGTAAAATGTAAAAGATGCAATTTCCATTGAATATCTTGTGAAGGGGACCTTGTGCATGATGATCAGGACCTCTGAGAACTCCATCAATTCTAGTATCTTCACTTCCATGAATCCAATACATTTATTAGTGGAGTAAAGAAATAAATGAATAATACAAATGTAGGAAGACACACTAAACAAAAGGTGTTGATGGTTAAGGTGTCACCTGCATATTCAGCCATCTTTCTATGAAAAGGCATCAATAAAATGTTATTCATGGCAATTTCATCAAGTTTGAGGTTCCTTTTCTCAGCAAAATCCTCAAGGATTTAAAGATGCTTAAATACAGAGAGTTCACAAAAGACTTGATACTGTGTGAATTTATAGTGAGAAATGAAACTGTCAAGTATACAAGATCCTCGAATATGTCTGAACAGTACTCTCTGTAGACAAGCCACATGGAGAATAAACGTAGCAAAATGGCATCTTGTTGAAAAGAACAAAAAGTCATCATAAGAAGAGATATAGGATTATCATTTGAATATTTCAAGGGTCCTTCAAGTGTTTAAAGTCCTAATGGCCAGTCTTCTCTATAGGATAAATTTTCTCTCAGCACTCTCTCATTTAGAGTTGCTATTAAATTTGCTTCTGTGGCTGTTGACTTTCTGTGCTCTATTTCTTACTGACTACTCTAACTTTTAAAAATATGTATAATAACTTTTAGTCTTGCTCTTCTTATGTAATATTCCTTTTGACGTGTCTTTTTTATGTCTCTGCCTGATAAATGGTGAGCTGACTTTACAGTTTAATTTTTAGGGAAGAATGAGTTGAAGCAAGAGGTTTGCTGTTCATTCATATTCTTAACCAAAAAGGTACTCTTGGAGACAAGAACACAAGGCAGGTGACCATATCTATTCTCTTTTTCTGCTGGACCTCTACATAAAGAGACCTCTGAAATGTCTTCAGCAGCTGTACTGGCTAAAGATACTCTATAATAAACAGAGCCCAGAGTCTAAAGAGGCATGGCTGCCTGGAGAATGTCACCAAAGCTGTACAAGGAGATGTTTTATAAGTTAAATGTTTCTGCTTATGTGAGAATATCTGTAAACCCCACCCAAAGTCTTCATTTATCTGGGCCAGAGGTGCACCTGGGAAGTCATTCTTAATAAATTTCTGTTGCTTCTGAGTTTCTGATTTCCTGTATCTTTGAAATTACTTAGTAAAGTTTGTTACTGGGTAAGATCTCTGATCTGTGTGAGACTGATTTGACAAACCAATCCTATGAATTAGATCAAATGATCTAATCCCAATCCCTTATGTCTAAGACCTGGGGGAGAGGAAAGGAGAATCATTTCATTATCCCTGCTATGTAACACCCATTTCATACCTGTACAGAGTTTTTAAATGTATATGCAATTCAATAATGGAGGGAAAACACTAATTCTATGACTAATGCAAAAAAGTTTAAATAAATCTAAATAGTCCCACTTGATAATGTGATGTAGAGAGTATTTCGATCCTTATGGAACTAAACATACTATTTCCAGTAATATCCATTCTTTGAAATCCTGTATGCTTTCAGTGCCATCTCAGTAATATTTATAAGGATATGATCCTATTTACCTCTGACGGAATGCATTACAAAACTATATGGCACTTAAATTTATTTGTGGAATAAAAGCTCATATACCCTCCTTAATTTACAGCACAGAAATCAAGACATCTGTAAGTCAGGTACATTGTCCAGGATAACAACTACTAGCACCAGAGACAGAACTGTATCCCAGATGTCTGACTTTCCTTTTACTATTATCTGCACTATACCAAAATATGATGCACTAAATTCATGTTTGAAAATCTCATACTTGTGAAGAGTAGGTCTATTAGGAAAAATATGAAAGATACAAAAGATTTTTCTAGTATTTTTTGCTTTCATTTTCTTCTTTCTTTCTTTCTTCCTTTCTTTCTTTTTCTTTCTTTCTTTCTTTCTTTCTTTCTTTCTTTCTTTCTTTCTTCTTTCTTTCCATTCTTTCTTTTTAGAAACGGTGTTTTGTTGATTCTGTCACCCTTCTAGGTATGTTACTATGTGATTTGTATCTAGAAACCATAATAAATTTTGTCTGTTTCCTAAGTCTAAGTGATTTTTCTAAAATGGTGTAATTAATTTGTAAGAAGATATCAGCCAAAGTTTACAATTTGAAATTGCAATTCACACACTTGTTAAAATACAATATATGCCATAAAAGTAAAAGTGTTAATAGCAAGAAAAGCAATTGAAATCTAACACATAAATAAACTACATCTATATCATTAGGTAAATTATAATTAATGAGGTACCAAGAACTCTCAATATAAGATTTATTTTTCAGAGTGTTTGCAAGTTAAACATAAAATGATTAATTCTAACATGAATAGCTGTTTACAATAAGAAAACATAGACATTTGCTATGGATGTATAAAATAGAAATTGTCTCCTAAAAGTAGTTTCTTTTTCCATTAACAAGAAGGTGCTTTCTTGAATATATATAATAAGCTATTATATATTTAAGAGATCAAGATCTGTTTGTATATTGAATTTTAACCTAGTTTTATATTTATTCTCCCAATTAGCTGCTTATTTCCTCATTTAATTTAAAATATAAGATGATACATAAAGTATATTTGAACAAAACCATATGATGTAAGCTTAGCATATATGCAACAAGCCTAGCTCATTTAAAAATCTTCATAAACAATATCTATTTAGAGTAACAAATCCCCCTCAAAAAAAATCTAACATATATTTGGTAAATAATTTCCATCCAGAAAACAAGCCCTAATATTCCAACATAAAAATGCAAACACCCCTATAAAAATATGCAAAAGGCTCAAAAATCACCTCACAAAAAAAGGCATAGAAATGGCCAAGCACATAAAAATGTTTTTTAATGTCATTGGTCATCAGGAACACAAACATTGAAACCACATTTTCATACTCTTTCAAACCGACTAGAATGATATGTAATTAGAAAGACTGACAACACCAACTATCAGAAAGGATGTAGAATATACATTACTGGTGGGGCAGTATACTAAAGTATACATAAGTGTATACTTATGTTGCATAATCACTGCAGGTTTCAGTAATTCCTAAGATATTTAGCCAAGAGAAATTAATATAAATATGTCCAGAGAAAGACTTCTATTCCTATTATTCATGAAAAATGAATCTCAGCATTAAACTAAACAAAAAAAAACGTGACATGCAAATATACATATTGCATAATTCCATTTATATAAATCTTAGGAACAGGGAAAATTAAGCTTTGTGCTAGGAATTGGAAGAGTGGTTGCCTCTTCAGAGAGTGGGGTGAGAATTTGACTAGAAAACTGAGGTTGTCAATCTAGCTAGAGTGCAGAATGTGGATAGGCTCAATGGAAGATAAGTTTGGATAAACCAAGAGGAGCTATGTTCAGAGGAATCTAAAATAGTGCTAAAACATTATTTTGGTTTTTTGTTTTTTAAGAACAGGAGGTACGATAACATCTTTTTTAATATTAATATTGAATGCAAGTTTAAAAATAATACATTTAAAATCACGAATCTAGAAGTTAGATGAAGGATTACATTGCAAATTTAATTCCTTACCAGTATTTAATAAATTTTATCTTCATTCTTCTTGTGGGCAGAACTTGTTCTGTGTTCAAAGCCCCTTTATTTCCTTAAAAATACACTTGTGCAGGATCCATTCATATGGTACTGAGTCATAAAAGTGTGAATAAAAAACTTTTCTTAATTTGGAAGAAAAAAAACAGCTCTTTTTTTCTTTGGTATAATTTAAAAGAACAGCGGAAACTATATAGCTCTAAAGTTGAAGTATTGCAGTTTTTATTGAGAAAGAGAATAACGCCATAACCAAGAAAATTGGTTAACTATTTTTGAAATGTGGAGCATTTAAATCATGCATTCGAATATGTATAAGGAACCTTTTTTTAATTTGTGTTCAATGGCTACCTCAAATAGGGCCATTTGAGTCAAGATGGCATTAGAGTTCTTCAATTAAGAATAGGGCCATTTGAGTCAAGATGGCATTAGAGTTCTTCAATTAAGATAGTTTTATTGGAATATGTTCAAATCATGAGTGCCAGAGCAAAAATGAATTCTGTATGTGTAAATTTGCAGTATCAAAGGAAGCAATTATCAACTGAATGAACTAGACATTCTTCTCTTTTTTCTTATAAATATCAATGAATTACAATTCATTTATGTAGAATATTTCCACTCGAAAACTTTCAGTGTGCTTCAACTTCCCTAAGATAATATTTTCATGGGTTTGAAGAAGGGATTTTTGGACGTATAAATGAAGTTTGGCTGTAGATTTTATTTGGAACCAGAATTATCTTTACCAAAGATTTGGGCGGGAGGTGTTTTTACTCTCCAGAAAAAAGTATCTTCCTCGTTCTCTCCACTTTAAGCTTAGTAATGCTCATATTTATTCAGCACCCTTAGTGCCAGTCATTTTGTGGTTGAAGAATCTAAGGCTTATTGAGCATAAGTAACTTCGTCAAAGTAATGAAAGCATAGGAAGACCAAGATGCAAATCTTCCTCTATGTAATAATAAAATCCAGGTTCTTCTCATGACCACAAACTCACTACATGAAAAAGAAGCATAATATGTCTTTGTCTTTTTTGAACATTACAATTTATTAAGGTGTAAAAAAGATGTATAAAAAGTAAATAGTATAAGATAGAATATATTTAAATACTAAATTGGGTCATACAAACCTTAAATGCTATAAACACATTAATGGGGATGTAAATGAGAGCTGATATAGTCTAACAAGTCTAATGGAGTGGGTGAGACTTGCTTCATTGCACAAAATTTGAGTTTTTAAAATTTAGAAGAGTAGAGGAAGTATCATTGTTAACATTCATATTTTCCCAAGAATATTTCTGACAGGTATTTACTTTCTAGATCACTACATAATCTTATCACATGGACAAAATTACCCACTTTTAACTATTTCCCCAACTGTGGCATAAGTAGCCCCATGATAGTAATGTCCAAAACTGTGTTACAGCCCTATCAATTCCTAAAATGACTTCACCATAGTTTGTGATGTTTAGTCAACAGGAGCCCCAATAAATGTGTAGAATGGATCAAAAATATATCACTTTATTTCTGATTTCTGCTTTAGGATACAGAAAGCAGGAAATAAGATTACTCCAAAACTTAAGCAAATTTAAGCCAAAACTATCAAGACTAACATCAACTTTATGGTTTAATTAAACAGATCAGAGAATTGAGGTCATGGCCCTTATATGGCCCAAAATATTAAGGTCACTTAAGGGGGACAGGAACCTGTGAGTACTCACTTACTCTCAGTAGACACAACCAGATACAAAAGACTTCAGCTAGAATAGTTGACTAGTTGATGAAGGCCAAGTACAGGCTGCAGGGATTGTGAAACAAGGTAATTACGATAGGTATATGCAGACTCCAATGCACTGAGGGCTATCTGAAAATAAAAATACTCAGACTTAGCTCAAATCCTAATGAGAATAATACTAACTTTTCCCTCATGGCCTGGTAGAACGGAAAGATACACCTACTTCCAGACATAAAAACTATTTACCTCAGTTTCCACTGACCTACATGAGTTGTCCATCTTTCAAAAAAATACCATGAAATTATGAAAAATCAAGAAATAACACACCCCTGAGAGACAAGGCAATCATCAAAATGAAACTAAGAGATGACACAGATGTTAGAATTTTCTGATAGGGAATTTTAAATAATGATGATTAATATGATAGAGTTGCCAATGGAAGAGATGGCAGCATATAAGATCAGATGGGTAATCTCAACAAAAATATGCACCCAATGAGAAAAAATCAAATTGAAATGTTATATATTAAAAAAAAACTTAGTAAAAATGGTTTCATCAACAGATTTGACAAAAATGATGAAAGGACTATTTATGTGATAATAGGTTGATATAAATTAGCCCCAATAAAATAAAAAGGGAATAAACAGTGAAATAAAACAAAACATCTAACAGCAGTAGGACAATATTAAATGGTCTAAAACATGTACAATTTGATTCCCAGAAGGACAAAAATAGAGAAAATAAGTAAAGATTAAATAAATAATATCTGAGAATTTTCCAAAATTAATGACTGACATCTATACTCACTTTCACAAGTGAAGAGATAAATAACAACCTTCTTATACAAATAGAAACTGAGAAAATTCATTACTAGAAGATCTGCTCTATAGAATTAGGAATTTAATTCAGTAAATTGGTTACTCAGATAAGAAAACTATAGATAAGTCGATTAGTGAGGCAATCCAGAGTTGACACTGCTACCATTTCAGGGCTGAAGAAGCAACAGGAGCAAGTTGTGGCACAAGAGTACGGAGGCTGCCGTCTAGGAGGAGCTAGAGCTCTACACAGAAAGGGTGTCCAGCAGCATCTGGAATCTCAGAGAAGCCGCAACCACACAGAGACAGACTTCCTGAAATAGCTACTCCCTCTAGATATTCAATTGGCCAAATCAAGGTAGAAGAGGGTCAGCCTGGCAAGCTAGGGCAACATAGCTCAGGAAATACAGACTGCAGCATGCAGCCTCTCTGAGATACAGAATGAAGAAAGAGTGAGGGGAATAGATCTGAAGGAAAGAAACAAATGACCTGTTTAGTTTACATTAAAAAAAATATTCTGTATCCCTTTCACCACAATACTCCTTAACTCCCAAACAAAACATGATGTCTCTGCCTAATAAGGAAAGCTATGTTACATAAAGCACAACTCCTCTTCCTTTCTCCCCAGAGTCTCATCAGTTATTGCACTCATTTCAATAGTCCAGGATCTCCAGGTAATATGAAGGCTTCCCCATCAAATCCACATGTGGGGTTTTGTGGTCTTGGGACATATGGACTCAACCGTAAATTTAAATATCACTCAAACTATTTATACAAACTAACAGAAAAAAGGGAGAGGGAACATAATTGTTTAATATAAAACATAGGTTAATGTATAGAGATAAATAAATTCCCTCTCTCTCACTCACTCTCTTTCTCATACACACACACAGGTAAAACTGCTAAATTCTTCATTTCCAGAAGTAGCTTTAAAGCTATAGCTATGTATCACTCTTCTTTCCTAAAACCTATTACATACCTCCTTTGCCCTAAGCTAGCACCTCAGTTGATCACCTCTTAAAAAAAAAAAAAAAAAAAAAACTTCCTGAGAATTAAATTCATTCTTGAAAGGTCTACATATTTAGTTGTCCTGGTTTTATTGAGTTGATGTGCTTATTATTGAACACTTAGTATTGGACATGACAGGAATCAGGAGGGCTCCAGTGAAACATCTGTGTTCCACATATAGGCCCCCCAACTGCATTATAATAACAACACAATTTCTCCTTGATAATCAGAATTAATCATCCCAGCCAGTATAGACCTTGCTTTCTACCTATTGAGCACCAGTGAAATAGCATAAGTACTTTGAATAGTAGACTTCCAATACCAATTTAAGTAATCACTCAAACAATAGTAAATGTTTCTAGTTATGTACTAGAAACTTACATTAGAAATACTGTTGACTAAATATGTATAGTAACTCTAATATTTAGAATATCAACCTTGATATTTCCTAACTTTGAATTATTATTATTAAGCCTTTAGTTTGGTCTAGTATAACCCTCATTTTGAAGCCAGTTAAAGCAGACAAAATTGTATAAACTAATAAATATCTTTCTTTTAAAAAAATGATGACAATCTATAGAGATTTCGGAGAACTCTGTTAGCTGTGAAAAGCTTGGCTTGCAGAAACCTTAATTGGTCCCTCCTATTGACAACCATACTAATGGGGTTAGCTTTAACTGTTGGCATTAGTTTCAGCTCTCTTAATTATGTCAGCTTAAAAGTCACAGGGAGAAATATACTGGATTCCATCAGAAACAGACATTTAAATAATTACCAAACAAATGTCATGATTAAACACACAGAAACCACTTGCACTCTCAAGGTATGATGACTTTCCAAAAATGTTAGACATTCACAAAGAATAAAACTTTATATTATTGAATTTAGTGGTATCTTAAAATGACCACATTTTTTAAGAATTAAAAAAGCAGAATTTGAGAAAACAAATACATTGAAATTGATTTGCTTCCTATAATTTTTGAGAAAAAAGAATTTTTCATTAAGTAATTTAGATTTTGCATGACTTAGGGTGAATGATAGTTTAAAAATGTTAAATCAAAGAAAATCTGTCTAATATAAATAATAATTTGCTAGTTTTTTGTAAACTTTTTTTTGCATGAGGTTTTTTTGAACTGGGATTACTAGTAATTTATATATTCTAGTTGATATATAATTTAGTTACTACATATTGACTTTAAAGTTGCTTTTCTATTCCTTGTGAATATTCCTACACATCTAATGGACTCAAATGAGCATGAAAGAGTAGCCTTTAATTAAGAGATAAAAGGATGCATTTCCTAAAACAAAAGCATGTGGCAAGATTATTGACTCCAGTTTGCCACCAGCTCAGCACATTGGCTGATGGTATTGATTGCTGAAATACTAACAAATAATGGGACCATAAAGAAATTCAATTATCTATTGCTATGATACCAGTATGAAGAGATATTAAAAGCAGGCTAGTTGCCTTCGGGTCATTTCAAAATTACAACAATCAAATATATTCCATCAGTGATCTACAAAGTAACTAGGTTTTGTTTCTGGGGCTTATCTTACTTTGTTCTTCAATTTAAAAATATATTTATATTAGAATGGTTGCAATTTGTGTGAAACATACAGGCTTCAAGTACCAACTACTTAGAATTTTGCTGCTACCAGGAAGAAGGAAAATATTAATTTGAAATATCACTGCTTGATTTCTTAATGATCTTTTGTTCTCTGCTGCTAATTATAGATTCCAGTAGGAGAAAAAGCTATAAAATGCAAACTTCTTCCCACCACTCTCAGATATTCATGAGTTTCATTTTACTTCATAAATTCCATAAAGAAGAAAATGGTGCTGTAAAAACAGACAGAATACAAAAACAAAAACACTATACTGAAATGAAAACAAAATGAATTTTGGACTGAGTATAAGGAACCTAGACCCATTCCTGTTTCTCTACATAGCTTATGTGAAGCCTTATTCAGGAACTTAATTTCTCATGCCTCAGCTTTCTCATGTAAAATGAAAGGTGTGTCTTTAATGGACTTCTGGGGGAGATTTCATGTCCTAGTCATTAGTGAAAAGAAACTAACCTTTGCATTTAAATACATTTTTTTTTAAAGATTTTATTTATTTATTCGACAGAGAGAGACAGCCAGCGAGAGAGGGAACACAAGCAGGGGGAGTGGGAGAGGAAGAAGCAGGCTCATAGCGGAAGAGCCTGATGTGGGACTCGATCCCGTAACGCCGGGATCACGCCCTGAGCCGAAGGCAGACGATTAACCGCTGTGCCACCCAGGCGCCCCGCATTTAAATACATTTAGTTGGGATTCCTCCTCTGTTACTTACTTCTGTTTCGCTTTGGGAAAGTTACTGTTTCTAAGCATCAGTTTATTGTATCTCTAATAAGGAGATTTAAGTAAAGTAGTATATTAATAAATAAAAATGCTTTGCACATTCTAGACACTAAATGAATAATATTTTTCTTGTATGATCCCTCTAGTTCATCTTCTAGTTCATCCTATGATACTGTACAGTGATTCTAATAAATACAAAGCATATTAAATAAATCTAATATTAGTTTGATTATGTATCTCAGCAATATTTGCATGAGCCTAATCATCCTATTTGCTTATTTAAGATATTCCGTGCAGGGGCGCCTGGGTGGCACAGTGGTTAAGCGTCTGCCTTCGGCTCAGGGCGTGATCCCGGCGTTATGGGATCAGGCCCCACATCAGTCTCCTCCACTATGAGCCTGCTTCTTCCTCTCCCACTCCCCTGCTTGCGTTCCCTCTCTCCCTGGCTGTCTCTATCTCTGTCAAAAAAAAAAAAAAAAAAAAAAAGATATTCCATGCAGTAAAAGTAACCTTCACATTAAAAAATTCTGTGGTTGGGGCGCCTGGGTGGCGCAGTCGTTAAGCGTCTGCCTTCGGCTCAGGGAGTGATCCCGGCGTTGTGGGATCGAGCCCCACATCAGGCACCTCCTCTATGAGCCTGCTTCTTCCTCTCCCACTCCCCCTGCTTGTGTTCCCTCTCTCGCTGGCTGACTCTGTCTCTGTCAAATAAATAAATAAATAAATAAATAAATAAATAAATAAATAATCTTTAAAAAAAATTCTGTGGTTAAGGGTTTCTAAAATTAACTACTTGGTTAAAAGAAAAAAGTACGAGTAGTATAGTACCTTCTAACAGAAAGATTTTTTCAGGGGCACCTGGGTGGCTCAGTTCGTTGAGCGGCCAGCTCTCGGTTTGGGCTCAGGTCATGATCTCAGGGTGGTGAGATGGAGCCCCATGTCAGGCTCCATTCTCAGCATGGAGTCTGCTTGGAATTGTCTCTCTCCCTCTTCCTCTTCCTCCTCTCAAGTCCCCCACATGTGCTCTCTTTCTAAAATACATAAATAAAATCTTTAAAAAAAGGTTTTTTCATTAAATAAATACTCAGAATCTACTGTACTTCCTCAGAGTGCTATAAAATATTTTTATTATCCTGAAAAACTTTTAAGGTTACCAATTGTAGGGTTGCATGTTAGCCACTGAAAAAAAGAAAAGTTTTTTGTTCAGTGCAAAGGCTAGTTTTTTAATGTTTACTCCCAAGCCCAATTTAAAGGGAAAAAAAGCTTAGAATGTATTTCATTTTTCTTTCTGACTGTGAAAAACTTAATCCCCACCCTCACATACCTCCATGTTCTGTGACCAATAAGGCCTATGCCTTGAATCTTTGGGAAGAGTTCTCCCACTTAGAGGATGTGAAAACACATCATATAGACACCAAGAGACAAGCCTACCTTCCTTCAGCAAATACATTATTTTTCAAAATAAACACTTAAAGACTTAATCTACAATGTTCTCACCAGTATATTATTGGTTATGAAACCCTTTTAGTTTTTCAAGTGAATGAACATTTATTCACTGCCTATAAACTAATCACTATTTCACACCCTATGTGTTTTATGGCAAATTATTTAAATTACTACCATTATTTTCATTTTTCTGAAACATAGAAATCATATACAATTTGTGAAGATGTGTATAAGTGGACTTATGGTAAAGTAATGTAAGATATTAAAAAGTACCACATATGTGTATTTGAGGGTAAATGAACAAATAATGGTAACTCAACCAAACTTATTAAAAAGGGAAAAAAAGATTTGACAAAATATAGGATGGGTATTCAATGTGTCTGTTTAAGTCTAGATTTTGTTCCTCTTATGAATACTTGCTATTTAATTTTTCCCAATAATGGCAAAATTATGTCTATCTTAAGACTTAAATTAGACTTAGGTCAAGGAAAAAACCAAACTTATTCAGGTTCCTTCAATTTTCCAGGAGCTACAAGTTTTGGACAACAACAAATGGAGAGGCAATATATTGCAGAGTTCTATGTTGAAAATCCAGCCCTTCCACTTTCTAGCTGTCCTGGGCAATTATTTTTGATTTCTAATTTCAATGTTTCTTATTGTTAAATTTAGGATAATAATAATAGAACATACTTCATACACTTACTTTAAAAATTAAATGAGTCGATATATGTAAAATGGCTATTACCAAGTGTTTATTAACTGAAATAAAAAAACATAAACAAAAAACGTGGAATAATGGAGAAAAGTTGTTTGCTATACTATAGCCAGACCCAGTCAGATTCTCATTTTTTAACTAAAATTCTTGTAAATCTCTTTCAGTCTTTCCCCCCTTCCCTTCTCTTCGTTTCTCTTTCTCCTGCTTCCCCCACTCCCTACCTTATTTACACATACATATATATTATTAAATACAATGCTGATTATTATTATTATTTAAAGATGAAGAAATACGAAAGTTGTTATTCCTCTTTGTAGGATTTTTTATTGTCAATATTTTCTAATTTCTGTAGATATATGTATATCTATGTATAAATGTACAGCTCTGTAAATTCTGCTGGTTTGAAGTGCTGAGTCTACAATGTCTCTTCCTATGGAGTCACTAGTGACAATATGACTAGTTGGGCAGCATATCTGGCATGTGGCCAATAAGTTTAAAAATACATCATTGTAAGCAAAAGAGTTCATGTGCAGAAGATGTCAAAGTTTTGAAACATTTTTAAAACTATACAAGGCATTTGAAACATCTGTTCTCATCTTTTATGTAGATAAAAAGGTGAAGTTTCTAAAGGCAGAATTTGACAATATGTAACAAAGGAGTGAAAAAAAGGGATATATAAGAGATTATTTCAATCTGCTCAAGAGTTAAACTTAGAGCAGAAAACATTTAAATTGCAATGTCTAAAATTGGTGAGAAAGGGGCGCCTGGGTGGCGCAGTTGTTAAGCGTCTGCCTTCGGCTCAGGGCGTGATCCCAGCGTTCTGGGATCGAGCCCCGCATCAGGCTCCTCCGCTAAGAGCCTGCTTCTTCCTCTCCCACTCCCCCTGCTTGTGTTCCCTCTCTTGCTGGCTGTCTCTCTCTCTCTCTCAAATGAATAAATAAAATCTTTAAAAAAAATAAATAAAACAAATAAAAAAATAAAAAATAAAATTGGTGAGAAAGCGTTTAGAAATAACATTTTTAAACACAGCCATGCTCTAATATTAATTGTTAATAAAAACTGAAGTCAGAAATTTCCATCTTGTGAAAAAAAATAAATAGATAAAAGTATCCCGATCCAAAGAGGTCTATAATATCCAGCCATGATCAATAAATAAGTATGTGGGAATATCAAGGGACAATGACTGAACAGAGCTGGGCTCTCTAATTCTTGACCTTATTTGTACAAATCAGTCAGGCTTATTTTTATAGGTGTGTTCCAAGAACATTGTGATTTTACACCCAAAGACATTAGTAGTAAAAGTGTTTTTGAAAGAAAAGAAACAATAATTTTGTTCACCTGATCATTTGTCCACCTGACAAAAATAAAAAAAACAATAAATTTATTTACCTGATAATTTGTCTTCTAGCTTTCAAAAAGTTGGTGTTTCTCAGGGTCAGGCTTTGAGTCCAATATTATTTCATTATTTTTATTGAGTACAAGTCAAACATTTTGTAAATTGTTTCCTCACTATAACACTGCCTGGGGTCTCTATACTGTTAAGACTTTAAATGTTAATATTATATTATGAAAACGTCCCGATCTTTTTAAGAGTAAATAGATAAAATACTGCATTAGTTTGAATTATGTTGAATTCTAGGGTTAGGCTCTAGCCAATATGTACATATTATTTTAATTTCCTCCATTTTTCTGTGTCATCCCTGTTTGTAAACTCTCCAGGCAGCTGATTCTCTGGACTCTGCTTAAAAGGTATTGCTTTGTTTGGTTGCCCTTCGGAGATTTATTGAGCAAATAATTTTTGCTTTCTGCTACTGTGCAGAAATGGAATCTTTGCCATTTTCTCCCTTCAAGGGGAAGATGATTTTCTATGGGTTTACAGTAGAAAATACTGAGGAAGCAATGCACAAAGCCTCCTTATTTTTAACTTTTTCTCCCTCCCTTCCTACGCAGTTCTTTAATGAAAAACTCAGATGCATTCCCATGTCCTTTGTGGTAATATTCATTGCAAACATCATTACGAATGTGAGGTCTCTCCCTTAATTAAGAACTAAAAGGCTTCATTTCCTAAAACAAAGCATGTGGCAGGTTTTATTGATCTGGTCTGTGTCGCCAGCTGAACACATTAGCAGAGGTTATTGATTACTCTAGCGGTAATGAGCTTGGGATCCTTGTCAGGTGAAGTCCACATTCCTTGGGAGAATTTTCTTGAAGCCGGCTAATATGGAAGTACATATTCACTATGATATATGATTCAGTAGACTTTTAAAGCTTTATTGCCAATGAATCATTCTTTAAAAATATAACAGCAGTCATTAAAAAGGTTATTTTCCAGTCATTATCTTTTTATAATTTCTTCTGAATGCTAATGATGCACTTATGCATAGATGCTAACCCATAACAAGTGTAGCATTAAAGAAATGTGATCACATATGGCTCATACTGCATTTAATAAGTTCTCAAGTATCTATCATCATTACCTTCTGATGACCAGGCTGGGCAACGTAACTAGTTCAGCTTCACCACCATCAATAGTCATGATCTCCATCCAGTGTTTGGATAACAATAAGAGTTTTGTGAATTGATAACCAGTAAGAAATGGTAATCTGGGTAGTAAATGTCTGTGAAATTTCTTAAGAAAAATGATAGTAACTTCATTAAAAGAAATGTTTTCAATGGCTATTGCTAAAATGTATTTCATCCCAAGATTTCTATTCAGGTAAAAGACCCAGTACATTACTTATTAATCCATTTAGGTGGAACATTGCCAAATGGGATGCACAAAAGCAATAAGGGGACTTGTTCTCCTTTTGACCAAACAACGTAAATGTGATACTTAGAATTCTTGAATTATTATAGATGTGTTCAGCCAAAAGAGACTGAGTAATCTTTAAAAAAATTCCAAAAATGCCTCTGGGAAATCATTAGAATATTTGAGTTTTAAATACGCTATTTCATTATAGATAAATTCAAAGTGACCTGAGGGAGGAAATTCTATCCTGCTAAATGGAAAGAAGACATCCTGTACTAAGTACAACAAATGAGAGTACTAAGAGATGTTATTTGGAACCTGGAATTTTCAAGTTGTTTGGGAATTTGAGGAAAATTATTTTACTTGAAACCTTCAATCTTTTTATAGTTTGCTGAGAAGTCTCTGTTCAGTCATTGAAATATGTTACAATGCCCTCTGGACCCACTGCCAGACAAAGAAAACATCTACATTCGCCTCTGACCATTTCTGCAACCCCTGACTGGAAGAGCAAAATTGTTTCTGACCTTCGAATCAATCCAATCTCCAGCCCCCATCACCCCACGAAAAATCTATCCACAATACATTGATAACATATGTTGCTTTTATTTCTGATAGATTTTAGAGTATGTGTGCCCCTAATGGAATGAGATATAAATTTAATAGAGATGCAAACACAAAAACAAATTAATATGCTATTTATAATTTAGAGTCAAGTTCATCTCTGAAGATGGAGAAAATTTGTATTTGGTGATGGAGAATCAGCTGCAAGTGTCAGAAGCCAGATTTATCAGCATAACCATAGAAATTCCGTGTCAAATTCTTATCCAGATAAAAAATAGTTCCTTTGTAACTTGCTTACTTGGCTTATTTACATGTCATTTTATATTGATTAGATTGCCTTATTAATTGACAAACTTTCATCCAGAATATTTTTTCCTAAATGATTTAGTAACTGTTAGAGAGTATCAGTAAAAATATCTTGCATAGTATAACAAATAGATTTACTTCATGCCAAAAGTACTATAATCTTCAGCTTTGGTAAGCGTGACAGGCTATACATTACATCCACTTTTTAATAATACCTTGATTTTTAGTGGAGATGGCTCAATTCTTGAAAATAAAATCTAAAACTTTAAAACTAATTCAATGACCATTAATACTTCACTACAACTCTGTATCACTTTTGAGAAAGAAACAACAATGGTGTAGGCTTTCTAGTTATTCATAAAATCATCACATAGAAGTTGCTGTTTTATTGAGGACCAACTAAAAAAACAGTAATAGTACACATCATCTTCTTTCCTCGGTGATGAACAAACTTGTTTGGGAGGCTAAAACAAGTTTTAGGGATCTATGAATTGCCTAGTTAGTGAAGAATAGCAAGTACAAATCAAGGATTGTAAAATTAAGCATAAAAGGAAAATATGAAAAAAAACCCCAAAATGCTGCCATTATTTAGCTCAGGAAGAAATGAGAGAGATTTAATAAATGTGTTTCAGAGACTTCTGAAGGAATCATATGTAGAATAAGGGACACACATTCCTTAGCAAAAATAGAAAAAATGAGTTAGTTATTTGCTCTTCCAGGATGTACAGAATAAAGTATAAATTGCTTAGCACAAAATCTCAGTGCCTCCATCATCTGGCCCTACTACCCTTTCCACGTGGTGCATTTGTAATCACACACACACACACACACACACACACACACACACACACACACACTAGTACAATAGCAGAGGGTAACAAACATTTTTTTCTTCCACAAACACATTTTTCTTTTTTCTAGTTCTGCTTGTCCTGTTCTCTCTTCTTGGAGTGTCCTCTATTCCATCTCTACTTGTCAAAGTTGCTCCCATGGTTAAAATGGCCCAAATCCAAGAAGGTTCTCTTACTTACAGAATGATAATAAAGCTTTCTGTACTCCGTTAATCCTCACTAGTCTTTTTATACTGTATCACATTATATCTCATATTATAATTTATACAGAACATCTGTCACCTATTCAGGCCTGAATAATTTGTCAATATAGTTCTGAAATATACACTTCTGTTTCTTTTTAAATATCTGGAGAAATTCTTTGCGTGTAGAAAATATTTATTTTGAATTAAATTGAAATGATAACTTAAAATGTTCTTTCTATCCAAATATGCTGCCATGTAAACACTAAAGGATTTTGCTTCCTAAATATGAAAAGGGTTGGTTGTTAAGTGTTGTCTCATCGAATAGAGCACACATTATATGCAGTAGTATGTTCTAACATGAAGCTTGGGAGTAGCTGTAATGCACCATGCTCCTGTCTCCACCCCCCCTTTTTTCCCCTCATTCAGGCTCTGGATTTTATTTTTCCTTGTTATCAGAACCTATACAGATTTTTCCTAATGTCACAATTTTATCCCACCTGCAGTATGACTTTTCAGTATCCACTAAGGAAAATCTGGGTTCAAATTTTGTTTTTTAGCACTTAAAGATTCTGTAGTACTTTACAGGCTATTTGCCAAGTGTCAGTCTCCTTATCTGCCTTGTAGTTTTCTTTGAGAATTAAATGAATAATGCGTGTGCAACATTGAGCAGAGTACCTGGTACATAGTAACAATTTGATAACTGAAAGTTTTAAATAGTCATTGTGATGAAATTATTTGGACTTCTCTTCAAATCGGTATTTGGAAACAAACTAGGTAGATAAAGCATTGGAGTTTTCAGCTATATTAACCACATGAGTGTAAAGCAGCTGACAGTGTTTGTGACAAAAAGTTAATTTCTGCCAAGGAAGTATCTTGTTAAAATAAGATAATGGGCAAAATATGATTTTCAAAATTCAAGAGGGAGGTCATCCTAAATAGAATCTGTTAGAACAGAAATAAGTGCTCATTCTGGTCATAAAAGTCCATAGAATCATAATATTTTTAATCCAGGGGTGATTATTTTATTTTAAAAATGAGAAAACTACAAAAAAAAAAAAAGAGAGGTTGTTAGGAATGGTATAGGCTTTGAAATACGATTAACCTGAATTTACATCTTTATTCTACTCTCTACTAATTTAGAGTCATCTACCTGAGTCTCAGTTTCCTTATCTTTAAATGGGCATAAGAGCACCTAATAGAAATGCTAGGATAAAAAATAATATTATTAAAATAGCCTTTTTGTGTGTGTGTGAATTATACTATTTGTTTGACAAATGTCAATATCCTCCTTGTCTGTCCAATACACACAGAACATACATGCACACACACTCACACACACACACACACACACACACACACACACACAGATACTGATGAGTTGTTTGATGAACATATCAGACCTGTCTTTTGTTCTTTGTCTTCTAGAATGAGTTCATTTAATGGTACATAACTGATGTATTGAATAGAGTCTAGGGGCACCTGGGTGGCTCAGCCATTAAGCATCTGCCTTCGGCTCAGATATATTATCCAATGATATAACTTTGAGTTACTGTATTCTTCCTATCTGTTATACCTTCTTATTGTCGCCCATTGGTACCTGACTCCACATCTTGCCCTGCCTATTTGATTTCATTCAAATTTGTCACACCAATCAACTTTTTATATTGCAATGCAATACTGCTCAAAATTCTCATGGAAATCAATAGTTATAGGATGGTATTTATCTTAATTCATGTAGTTTTATTATATCAAGAGTTCTGATTATCCAATAAATAAACATCTTCAGACTACAGCAGAGAACAAGGCTATAATAATGTCTAAGGGGGTGATGCAGTCTTCTGTTCATTCTTGTGAAGATGTCTACTCAAGTCACATAAAAGTGGTGGTTTTGCACCCTGCTACATGCACACCCTTGATCAGGTCTGTGTATGAAAATGAGAGAGCAAGGAGCCTATATGCTGGCTAGCCAGTCACAGAGGAAAGAGAAGAAAGTGATCTCTACATCCATAGTGAAGACTTTTCATCTTTTCCTTACACATAATACATTTAAAAATAAACAGTTAAAATTCTATCACTGGCATGCTTTAGTCATGGCATTCTTCATGAGTTTTGCAGACAACTATTGTGGTCTAATTTGAAAAAAAAATGATGAATACAGAATTTCTTAAAAATCCATGACATAGAGAGAAACCTTAAGCTATTCAATTCTACTGACAGGGAGACAGGATAATACATATTAACCAAACAAATGCTTATTTTGAAAGTTAAGGTCAAGAGAAAACAAAAAGAATTTAAAAAGTCTCTTTTATTTCCTGATATTACTTTTGAAGTAATAATATAGCAACAGTACAGATGACTTTGTGTTTAAAAACATGTGTTGATTTATCTCATGTAAGTTTAACTATAATTTCCCTTCGGTGTTTTCCATTTGATATTCTTAGACATTCAAAAAGTTCTCATTTGGCTTAAATGATTTATGGAAATATAATTTCATCCTTAAAATATGTCATACACTAACTCATAAATTATTATATTCACGTCAGAGAACATTAATCAAAATTCATAAACTATAGGCACATTATAAAATGAATTAGTCTAGAAATATAATAAGGGTGAAAAACTACCAAATGTTTACATATATTGTATATCTTTCAAACAAACAAAAGAAATAATCATTTTAAGAATACATATAAATCAAATAAAATATATATAAAAAGAAGACAAAAGAATGATGAAAGCAGAATGCAAGATGGTGGTTACGTTGGTGAAACACAGGAGGATGGATTGATGGGAGGCACTGCAAGTTTAGATATAGGTTATTATTGATCCTGTATTTTAAGATGAGTGCTGGATTTTGAATACTCTCAATGGCCAAAGCTAAAATTTGAGTATTAAAATAAATAATGCAGTAATAGATTATAACCTAAAGGAAGAAATAAGTCCTACTGGATCTAAATAAACAGCTAAATATTTAAATAAATGGGAAAAGATATATTTACCTCCCATATAGAAGAATTCCCAATAATTTATATAGCTATTCCTCCCCACAGGAGGGAGCTAACCTCTCCTCCCATCTTGAGTGTAGGATGTGCTTAGTTACTTGTTGTCAAAGAGTAAAGTATAGAAGAGGGAGGAGGGAAAGAAATACAGTGAAGAAACCTGGTATATACTACCTCAGCCAGGTGATCAAGGTTAATGTAATAGTTATAAGTCATGTTGACTGTATGTACTTTAGATATGATGTGATGAAAATGGCTCTTTACCTCTGTGGTTTTCCTCTCAAAAACCAATGAGCTCAAATAAGTCATGAGAAAAACCCAAACAATGTATGAGTCTTCTCAGGCCACCATACCAAAAAGCCACAGGCCCAGAGAATTAAACAGACATATATTTTCTCAAGTTTCGGGAGGTTGGAAGTCTAATGTTTGGGTGCCTACAGGGCTGGTTTCTGGTGCAACTTTTCTTGCTGGCTTGCAGATGGCCTCCTTCTCACATGGCCTTTCCTCTATGTATGCACGCATCCTCTTCTTATAAGGACACCTTCTGATCCGATTAAGCCCCCACCTTTATGACCTAATTTAACTTTAATCACAGAAGCCAAGGCCCTATCTCCATGAGCAGGAGGTTAAAGCTTCAAAGTGTGAATCTGGGTCAGAGGTGGGCACAGTTCAATTCATAACATTGAAGAATGTTATTGGAATATTAAACTGTGATCCTCAAAACAAGGTCATCAAGGATAAGAGAAGTCTGAAAAACTGTCACAGATCAGAGGAAGTTAGAGAGAATTTGACTAAATGTAATGTGGTACCATGGATGAGATCCTGAAACAGAAAAGGAACATTGGGGGAAAAGTGTGAATTTTAAATATAGTATCTGGTTTAATGCACCAATGTTTGTTTTATATTATGAAAAACCTACATGGTGATATAGGGTGTTAACAAAAGGCAAAGGTGATTGAGGAGTATATAGGAATTCTATGCGTTATCTTTGCAATATTTCTGTAAGTCTAAAATTATTGTAAGTATAAAATTTTGTAGTAAAAGAAAATTATAAAAATTACTAATGGAGGACCAAATAAAAAGAAACAGAGAAACAAAATTAGGCCATGCATAGGTTAATTAATGAGCAAGCTTTACCTGAAAAGGTTGTATTGGGGCTCCCAAAGACTACCCTTAAGATCAGTGATTTTCTAGAAGTACTGACAGGGCTCAGAAAATTTGTTATATTCACGGTTATAGTTTATTACAGAAAAAGGATATAGTTAAAATTTGCAAAGGATAAAGATACATGGACAAAATTCAAGAGAAATCAGGCACAAGCTTCCAGGTGTTTCCTCCAGTTGCATGGAGATGTACTTGATTCTCCTGACAGTTCATGTGAAGTATTGCTAAACAGGGAAGATCACCTAGCTTTGGGAGAGTTTTTATTGGAAATTAGTCACACAGGCAGTATCACCAGCTTGAGTGAATTTAACTAGTCCGTGTTCAGCACCCCAGGGGTCAAACTGATACAATATGGCCCAGGGCCTCAGGCAACCCAGAACACTCATGTTCCACAGCTCAGAGCTACTGAGGGACCAGTCTTCCTGAAGAGAAGCCTGACTGGGGTAACCCAGGCCTGCTGAATTAACTCTTTATTGTACAATAATAATCAGGTTCATTATATTCCTTGAAGCTCTCAGGAATATAGTATAATGAATAAAAATTAAATGTCATGGCATATATACTTGGCCCTACAGAGTATAAAATTACAGGCAAGATACTCATGTAAGAAAAACTTACAATGCAAGATAATGATTTAATAAAGGAAAGTGGAATTGCCACATGAACCCCCAAAGAAAGAAACTATTATATTTGAGAAATGAAGCTGACAAAAACACAGTTTTCCTTTTTTTTTTAATCTTCCCAGTACAGCACCATTCTTTTTTGAAATGACCTTTTCTTCGTAGTTTGAATGGGAGTTTCCATGCAGAGCCCAATTGGCTAAACACAGCTGCTCAAGTAGACACCTGATGGAGATAGGCTAATTAACCTGCTTCTTTAGATTTTTTTTTCTCATTTGGAATCATTGAGAATGAATTTAAATCCCTTATATGCAGGTGGGAAGTATAAGTTGTGGGTGTTATGACTTCGTATATCAAGCTATGAGGGGTAGCCATGCAAAAGACTGAAGTTGCCAGGAAGAAAGAGCTATGAAATGTAGAGCCAGATGTAAATTCAAACCTCGGATCCCACCTCTACTTGAAGTTCATTCATCTTCCTATACTGTGCCTGTTTGTTGCTCAGTTTCTCTTTTGATCCGAGTTATAACAAATTATCTTTCTGTTCATTGCTAGCAAATGAATCCTTCCTAAAAGAACTATAAGTTGAAAATTTCATACAGAAAATGACGTTTAATTGAAGTTTTAAAAGATAAGCACCACCAATATTTGTTAAATATGTTCTGTTTCATATATATGCTATATGCTGGGAACCCTTAGATAAAATATGAATGATAGACTCAAAGAGCTGATGGTAAAGTGGAAGTTAACATGTAAACAGATGAACATAATTTAGCATGCATAACACTATAAAGAATTATAGTCAGGATGTGGAGACGTGAGTATGAATTTACTGGTGGAAAAGAGAACAAATATATTCTAGGCATTTCAAAGTGACTTAGAATTCAAAGTGACTTAGATTTGATTTTAAATATTGTAATAGAAATGTTAAAGTAGCTGGGATCACTCAGAGAAAGTAAATTTAAAAAAAATAATAATATGGTACATAGGAAAACATTACTATTATAGAATGAGTTCTAGCAAAATAAAAGAAAAAACCATAAATCAATATCAAGAAAGAAAATGCCCCTCTGATATTTTCTAAAAAGATTACCTTGTTAGAATGAATTAATGCTTTAAAAATAATGATTGATTTTGAATCATCCTTGGACATAGGAATATTTTCATTTAAACTAAATCCAATTCCTTAAGACTGGTTCTAATTCTTATGCCTTTACTATAAAAATGTATATATTTAAGAGACCCTATGGTGATGTGTAGTAAGGAGGGCACATATTGCATGGTGCACTGGGTGTTACACGCAACTAATGAATCATCGAACTTTACATCAGAAACCAGGGATGTACTGTATGGTGACTAACATAATAAAAAAACATTAAAAAAAAGAGACCCTAAAAAACTTAATCTCCCCAGAATATTCCCCTCTACCCATACTAATAAACCCAAATTTCCCAACTGGTGGCTACCAAGTCTTAAGAAGTTTCTTCCTCTTCAGAAAACATTTTTTTTAACTCTCTATTCCAGAAAACCTGTATTTTCAACTCACTTTTCTTGATAAAACCCTTTTCCCCAAAAAATAAAACATTATTCCAGAGTCTTCTCATGCCCAGGATTTCCAACTAAAGGTTTGTGCTTAGCAATGTTCTCCTTGATTTCCTTCCACAGTGTTCGGTGTTGTCCCTTCAGTCAGGAGTGAACCTCTGCTGCTTGTCCCAGGTCATTTCAAGAGTGATCATTCCAAGTAATCCCTGATGGCTCCCCTCCTCAGAATTCCAGTGACTAGAAACCTGAGTAAATTCTGCTCCTGACAAACTAATGCTCCACTCCATTTTCAGTGAAGCACCACATAAGCTTTTCTTTTTCTTTCTTAAGTGTCCTTGGCATAATCTTTGATTTGATTTGTTTTACGACACAGGAGTGTAATGGATAAGGTAGGAGCATAGTGACAAGATTCTCTATATGCAATTATTTGTGTATTGTTCATTCTTGTCATTTGAATATGAGCACTATCCGTTATTCAATGTGACTCCAATTGCTGCCTATCTTCTTGCATGTACAAACATTATGAAACCAACCACACTAAATATTTGAAGCTCTGTAGAACTTTACCAAGAACAATTTAGAGCTTCAATAGCCATCCTGGGAAATGTGGTGTATGAATAACTTGGTATATAATAACCCTTTGTGTGATAGCTTAGAATAAAAGGATTCTCAGTATTTAATGGTCAGCTTTTTTTTATTCATATGAAGAGGCCTTAAAAATACATGAAAACTCTAAAATTATTTCCATAAGACTTTCTTAGAAAAGACTAATAAAAACATGAAATTAATCTCCTCTTCTTCTCACCAACCAACTGTAAAATGCCCTCCCTCCTGGACTCTTATACTTTAACTTCCTTTTTCCTCTTGCTCTGCTCTTCATCCTGTACCTTTTCCAAACTGTTTTCCTTGGCCACCCTTCTCTAAACACTCCCCTCTCACTAGGTGATGTCCTCTCCTAATGTCTATCTTGGGTAGAGAAAATGACAACTAGTCCCATTAGTCCTAGAGTTTAGAATCTTGGTGAAGACCTGATTTGCAGAAACTAGCTAAGAACTTTTCAAACCCTCATATGAAAAAACAAAGGCTCACTAAAGAATTTAGGATTGCTCTAAGAAATTAGAGCTCAGAATTCTATCTCTATGAAGTAGTTATATCCTCATGAGACATAGAATTGCTAAAACTTGGTTAAAAAACTCAGGATGAATTGATTACTAAAATAAATTCAAATATATGCATTGACAGTTGAACATGGATGGTTATGAAAGGAGTATAAAATAGGACAAAACCTCTTAGTAGCTATCCTTAGTTATTTTCTGTTAAAATCATCTGTTGAAAATTCAGATGTGCAAACAGAGAAAGGATAAATTCCCCCTTGAATGTCAGAGTTCACTTAACTACCCTCTTCTGGGAATACTCCAGTCTTAATAAAGGTGAAGATATCACCACCTCATCCACTTTTGTTATTTGTTTTAAAGATTTATTATTTATTTGAGAGAAAGAGAGAGAGTGGGTGTGTAAGCAGGGGGAAGAGGTAAACAGAGAGGGAGAGAATCTCGAGCAGACTCCCCACTGATTGCGGAGCCTGATGCTACAGGGATCCTACAACCCTGACACCAAGACCTGATAGGAAACCAAGAGCCGATCACTCAAGGACTGAGCCACCCAGGTGCCCCTACTTTTGTCATTATTATTGTTGCTACTGAATGGCCCACTGGGTGAGTAATCATCTGTTGCTCAGTCAGTAGGGAGTATATTCAAGGCAGTGGACTTTAACCTAATGATCTAAAACCATATCGATCCAATAAGAACTCAAGTGCATAGATCAAAATTAAGTTTGAATCCTTAAACTTCTTTTAGTCTCGTTACCATCCAGAGAATATACCAGCCCAGCATACCTGGGATTTCAGCTAGGGAAAAGAAAGAAGCCTGAAAAACAGGAATGGTCAGGTTAGACTCTTGAATATTCAAAAGAAATCTATATAGAATCCCCTGCCACCCCACTTTGTCCATCTTGGTACTTAAGGAGTACTGAGAGGAGATGATCCCTCTCTGGGAACAGTTGCATTTAATGACCAAACTTCTTTATTAAGGTGTGTGGACCAAGAGAAGATGAGAGAAATAGAGTTAGACTATCAGCTGATTGGACAGTGTCCACCCTAAAAGTCGGATTGACAAACTGCAATGGGTCTAGAAAGCTGAACACATGATAGATGTTAATTGCAATGGTTTTATCAGTACAGCTGAAATTAACTGATAAGAAAAAAAATACAAAAAACAGACCAAAAAAAAAGAGAAAAAATCAACATCGGAAATGCCACAGATAGCACCAATGCTTGTCAAGAGCCAGATGTGGTCAATCTGATGGAAATGGGAAGAATGCCATGTTCCATGAGATGTTGCCTCCCTCATCTTGCAGCTTCTGGTGGGATCACAAATTTGGCATGCAATCATACCCTCTACATCAGAAATAGTGTTTGTTTGTTTAGTGCCTAGTCTCTGAATGTGGGCATATTGCCATGGTCAAGGTGGTGAATATATATGGTAGTTCAGGTAGTGCGGGCATTATCAAGGGCTTTGTGCCAATTGGTCTCATCAGTGAACAGACCCTTCCTATGGGCATCTGTATGAGTTGCCCTGACAGTTCAATCAGCCACCACAGTTTGGTTGCACAGTTAATGTCTCCAAAGGCTTGTGTCCCTAATCTATAGTCCCACAATTTGAGTTCCATCCACTGAGGGGAGCAAGTATGCCCATGTTCAGTTCATGAATTTAATCCAACTCACATTTCTTCTCAAACTGTGTGTGCAGATTGTTTCTAGACAAGAGATGTTAAATACTAAATATTATGTTTTCTTGGAGATATATACAATTCGCAGTATTTTCTAGGGAGACCATAGTTGATATTCCACCTCCAAAATTTTTCCCATGAATATTCAAATTCAAATGTTTGTCAAAATATTCATATTTTTAACAAAACTTTTTCAGCATGAGAAGTTAATAGTTACCAATTAGGTATCCATTGTAGCAGGATCTTTAAGTTTACTTATTAGGCACAGTTAATTTACCTACTAATGAAGTTCATGGTTCTGTGTCCCTGGAAGTCATGGCCTGAGCTGTTTTCACTTCAAAAGTGCCTAAGTTAGTAATTAGGAATGAGAAAGAAAAAAAAAAATCCCACTTTGTGGGGTTGAAATTCTAAAAGCCCTATGCATGCTAATTATGTAAATTGCCACTTCAGAAATTGTGGCTTCAAAAAGTAAAAAATGAAAGCTAATATATTGTTTTAAGGAAGAATCCATCAAACAGAAATGACAATTTCTTTATAAAAATAAAGATGTATTTTCTTTCACTGACAAGTTTCTTAGAATCCTGGAAGAATAAACAAGGTAATGGAATAGAATGAGGTTGATTTTAAACAAGGTAAGGGAATAGAATGAGGTTGATTTTATGAGATTTCAGTAGGATAAATATGTTGATTAGGCAACTGAGTAAAAATTCAGTGCAGGTCAAATATGCAAATTAGGAGTTTTTCAAAATTTTAATCAGAGATATCTGTGTATGAAGTTCAAGTGAACATAATCCAAAGCTGTGAGAAAAAGGCCCAGGGTATTTCTCTATGTTTCTACTTGATATATACTTATGTTGTATACTTACAATAGAAATTTTGTATACATATAATTTATTGCCATACAACAGGACTATTCAGGCATATCTTATATAGAAAACTATGTAATTTTTATAATTGCATGTAATTTGACCAATTTTAATCTTTCTATCATCAGTATTATATGTTAGTTAATAATATATTTAAATTTCATCTTTTTATTTTATAGATCTCATATTTATAGAAGAGAAAAAATCTCAATATTTTTATATAATTGCATTCTTAAAAGTATAAATAGCTTCTCAAAAGAATTGCCTCTAAAACTTTTATTCACTATACTTTTATTGTTTGTGTATTGTTCTCCCATTCTTCAAGGGCCACTAGAAGTTTCAAACATTATTCTGAAAAGGAAGAGAGTAAAATCAACTTGGAGTGTATGAGGTTGTTTTTATTCACTATATGCTTTTTTACCATCTCCAATTCTACACATGAGATCCAAATCAGATAGACAAAAAGAGAGCAATCATCAACTGAGACATTTTAATTCTTTCATGGGGTCACCTTTTAAATAAAACCTATTAGTATTCTGTGAATATAGGGAGCATTGTGCATTCAAAATAGAAGACATGCAAAAGGGACTGAATTCTCAAAGGAGAAGGGTTATCTGCACACATTCATCATCAAAATAGCCAGCTAACAGAAAATAGGGCTGCAAATATCACATGTAACCCTGGACAGCTGTAACTCTGAGTGGGTCCTAGGAGGAATGGGATCCACACAGCCATCTGTTCCCAGACATTCTTGACATTCTAGAATCGATTTGCTACTATCACAAGTCAATTAAGGACATTTGTTTTTAACAGGGCATACAAAAATAGGAAGGAAAATAACATTGAACTGCCAACTTTTTCCTTTGATGGCTTGTCCTGGGAATAGGAAAGAATGAAAAAAGGGAATTGTGAATAGTACACCTTTTGTTTTCTTTTGTAAAGTCATGTGAACAACCCTAACATCTAAATAATTCCTCTCTCAAAAAAAAAAAAAAAGATGCAGACATAGATATATGAAAAATCCAAAGGGCTACTGCTCCATTTTCACAGCTGATTGAACATCAGAAATATTGGTATTTATCAAAACTATATTAAAAGTGACCATTAAGGAAATCATTTTCTTAGTTTCTATAAAGCTGTGTTTATAATTAAAATAAATTTGGGACACGTATGTATGGTTTGCTACTTTCATCTGGGGATCTCAAATGCTTGCAACACATTAACATTTTTAAAGGATTGCTACATCTGAATTCACATAAAAAGATCATTGTGCTAAGAAAGATCCATTTAAAGATTAAACATCTTCATCAGTGTGTTAATTATAGCAGTATATGCGAGGTGATGAAATTGAAATAATCTGTACTACAGAACAAGACAGATTTCATAACTTACTCTTTAAACGTCCTTTCATGGAACTAGATTATTTATTTATTTATTTATTTATTTATTTATTTATTTATTTATTTATTTGACAGAGAAAGAGAGACAGCACAAGCAAGGGGAGTGCCGGCAGAGGGAGAGGGAGAAACAGGCTCCCCGCAGAGCAGGGAGCCAGATGCGGAGCGATCCCAGGACCCTGGTATCATGATCTGAGCGAAGGCAGACACTTAACTGACTGAGCCACCCAGGTGCCCTGTCACTTTTCTTTTTAAACTATGTAATATCATAAGTCATTGGCTATTGAAATGACATTAGTAATGGCAGCAGCATGCTGTAGATAGGCAGCACATTCTTTTAAGGATGATCTAGGCATGGGATTTCCACGTCCACCCCATTTCTCTAGCACTTTATCTGCACCACATAACAGCATGAGGCTAGCAAATTTAAATAAGTTACAAATTGCAGAATATTCCTCACATACATAATCACATTTAATCTTTACAATGATCTTATAAGGTAGACTTGGAGCAAAGTGTGGAGAAATCAGGGAGGTATGAAATACAAACAGTAGATGCTGTTATTAGATAATAAAGGCTGTCATGACTACATTTAAAAAATGAAATAACTAGTAGATATTTTTTAGTTTAATTCATTTTTGATAAGTTGAAGTTATAGGATTTTAGATGCACATGTAGGAGCAACAATATTATGAGTGAGACTGCCAACTCTTAGCAGCTGATGTCTCAGGATTTTAAAATATTCATTTTCACCTTAGAAAATGTGAGTAGAGTGAGTCTTGGCAGAGACAACACAACTCACTAGAAAAATCAGCTGAGTAATTTTCCTGTAGAAGAATGTCTATGTATTAAGAAATACAACAGGATTCAGTTAAGTAATATAACCTTTTGTCCAGTTAGGTTAGAAAAATATAATGTGTATACTTTTGTATGAGAGTTGGTAAATATAAACAGAGGAATACACAAAATAAGAGGCAATCAATATATAGCCACAAAAGAAGGTTAAAATATACAATCCTTCCAACTAATATATATACTTTTTTCTACTTTAGAAACAAATGGACACAAAGAAAGTTGTCACAAATTTTAGATCTCTAATGAAAAAGATCAATACAATTAAGATGTTCCGGAAGCTCCAGAAAGTTTAGCTCTATTATTAGTATTATAACAAATTATTAACTGCCATTTCCTAAGAATTCTGCCATTCTTAATCCTGCAATGTTTGTCACTAATTAACAATTAAAACTGTTAATGGAGATTCAAGCAATGATGTAGTATAGATGTACTTACAAGAATAACACATAATTTTTGCATATTGATCAGTCCAAGTGTTTGATTCTGGGAAATATAGAAATGCTTCTATAGGGACACCTGGGTGGCTCAGTTAAGCGTCCGACTCCTGATTTCGGCTCAGGTCATTATCTCAGAGCTGTGAGATAGAGCCCCACCTCAGGCTCCCATGCTAGGCAGGGAGCCTGCTTCAGATTTTTTCTCTTTCTCTCTCTCTTCCCATCTACCTGACCTCCCCCACCCTCTCTCTCCCTCTCTTAAAAAAAATGCTTCTATATTTCTAAGTGGCATCTGCAAATGGAAGGGACAATGTTCTTATACTGCCCTGGAGAGATAGTGGAAAGTAGGGAGCTCTCGGAGGCTAAAAAGGACATGGCAACTCATCCCACGCAGGCTTTCTTGCTTTTTGACCGTAATTTCCTTTGGAACCTGGCAAGGATGATTCTCCCCTGAGGGAAATACATTGACCTTAAGAGACTGGGACAGGGCAACTATGGGTTTATTATTAGATGTGCTTTTCAGAAGTGAAGTTTTTAAAAGTTTCAGAAAGTGGCGTTTAAATTACTATATAGCTGCAGGGCACCTGTAGTTTATGTGCTAACCATGTATGTATGTTTTATGAAGCTATTTAATCTGCAATACACTTTTTTAAAAAAAGCAATCACCATAGCAACTGACATCAGAAAAGTTTTGTGCTGGCTTTGACACACAAAGTATTTGACAGACAATTCCATATACATACCAGGTAGTCTGCTTAAGCTACAAATGCCTGGTTTCAGGAAAGTGAGAGTTAACCCATTATTTTAGTCATTTACTTCTTATCACCTTAGGCGAATAATGAGGGTAGTGAAGTATAAGTAAAGAAAAACTACTGAATGTTAGCGGAAACACTGCTTTCGGCTGAGATGGAGGCCCTTCCTTAAAGCGGCCTTAGCAATTTTAAAAGAAAGTCTAATTTAAGAGATTGAATACTTTTCAGTCATAAAGTATTCTCTGGAAAGAAAATAATTATTTTCTCCACATGAGCACGTAAATGTGATTTCCACACCCAAAAGTCACAGGCATTCTGGAGAGAAATTGGTTTTTTTTTTTCAGTAGCATAATTATGCTATGTCCATAAGAAACTATTTTTCATCTCGGATCAGCAACACACATGCATGTACGCACACACACACACAATTTTAGAAAGGCCTAGTGTAATTTTATCAACAACCAAAAATTCTAAGCATGTTATATTTTGATAATATAGAATACATGATATCTTTTTCTGCTTGTAATAGAAATAATAGAAACCATGTTTTGCTATGAAATTTAATTTAAAGACAAATACAACACCTTAATGTTGTTTAGTTATAAGATGTGTTTTAAACAAAGATTTCCTTATATTTTGAAGCTTTCCAAAACTATTTTTTTAATTTTCATTTTGAAAGTATGCTTTAATGATGGATTTTTCTTCTTAAATCCTTATTTGAATTTGTTCCTGAAAATATTTCAAATCATCAATTTGTAAAATTATAGCAATCTAGGTTATAATGAATAACTAAAATGATAATTTACTTTTCATATTCAATTAAGTTAATTATTCAATATTTATTTATTGACTACATTTTATTATATGTACATGACTCCTCTAGGTAATATAGGGGTAATTTTAAAAGATTCTTTATATAATCCCTGTATTTAAAAAGCATATGTTATAAAATACAATAATCTATAAAACAGCTAAACTGTGCAATTCACACAAGAAGAAATAACCTAATCATTTTCAGATCTCTTTGTGTGCCAAAGGAAACTTGTTACAACCTGTTATCTTTATATGTGAAATGAAATAATCTCATTTATATTATTTTCCCAGAATCAAATGTATCTACATGAAATTACATTTTAAATTCACATATATGGAGGGTCTCAGAGGACTAAAATTTAGTTTTGGATTAATTTCCTCTATGCTAGAGCACCACTCTTCTTCACCTCTGGAAGTCGGCACATGGATTCTACCACCATCAAAGACTTCATCTAAAGACATCTTCTCCCCAGTAAACTCCACCTCAAATCCATTTTAGGCATGTAACACCTGCTTTTATTTGTCTGGTTGCACATTTGGCCTTGAGTTACAGCCTCAGTTTTGATCTGGGTCTGGATGAATGGGAAATAGAGAAAGGAGCATGTTTAGCAGGACTGAAATGTTTCACAAATTCAGGCTCAGGGTGGAATACCCATTTCTTTGGCTAGGAGGTCTAGGTACAATCCCATTGTACTAGGGCAAGGGGAAAGAGCCCTTGCTAGTGATTACAAACACTTTTTTTCTGTTTCAGAGAATACATCATAGTTGACAATTCTCACGTATAATATCATATATATTATCAGGAAGGGAGGAAATGTTTTAGAGACATTAACTTAAATTTAATAGACATAGTAATATTTAGATTTCTCAAAGCCAGAGGCCAGTCTTATTATTCATTTTTAGTGTAAGTTCCTTATAGCCTTTTTGACAAGTGCCAGTAGCTGCTAATTAGTAACTTGCAGTTCAATGCCCAGGCTCTTCTTTGTGTATACCTGTATCATATTAACTGAGCTCCCATTATTTTCTCTGATAATCCTTAACTGTTTCTTTATTCCACATTCTTCATCTCTAAACTCTGAATTGGCTTTGAGACCAAAACACTGGTTAAAACATTTTTATATTAAGAGATTTTCCCAACACACTATTAAGTGGATAAAACACATTCACAAACACATATTAAATGAAAGAGATCCATACCTTGGGGAAAGAAATCATGTTTGAAAATAATTGCAAAGACACTTATTTTTTCCAGATCAGGTATATAATGGCTAAGGCCATAACACGAAAGGCAGCTTTTGAGTCTGTATCTCATACTGATACCAGCCTGTGAAACTCAGCAGGGACACTGCATTTTGAACATTAACCAGGTTAATCTGCAGCACAAACACCTTAGCACTCAAATCGAAGGCAGCGTCTTGACCCTTCGTGTCATCCTTTTCTATAAACCATACAGTTCACGTAAGGATTCTGTTCTTTCTGATTAAGAGAGGGAGGAAATTCTGTCGGCTACAACAATATCTTACTATGGGAAAAAAAAAACCAGAAAATTGTAAATAACAGCAGCAATTTCCCATGATTGGTGAAATGCTATGGCAAAGGAACCCTGATTCTTTCCAGGGCTAGGAAATTCACATTTTAACCTAGACATCCCATTCCAATAATTTCAAGGATTTTTTTCTAATTTAATTTAATTTTTTTAAGAATGAAGAGTCAATTTTAAGTTAATTTATCATTAAATACAAATGTGCACAGTTTCAAACATTTATAAATATTACAATTTATAGAAAATTAATGTAATCTAAAATTATTTGAAGTGATTTGCACAATTATTTACAATTAACTCAACCTACCTTTGTAGAAACATAATTATGTTTAAAAGTACCCCCATCTCAAAGTAATAATTTCACAGTACCTTTCTATCATATTTTTGTCACTCAAGTGGCAGCTGCATCAATAAAACCCAAGTATATTCAATAATTTAGAAACAGCACAATCAGAAATGCAGATGCAAGCTACCATTAATTCCAAACAAAACAAAACCTTTTATACTAATATATAAATATTTTCCCATTTTCAGCACTGGTTGAAGAAAATATTAGGAGGCAGGTTTTTCTTTCTTTTTTTAAGATTTATTTATTTATTTATTTATTTATTTGAGGGAGAGAGAGAAAGTGAGCGAGAGAGAGAGAGAGAGAGAGCAAAGGGGGGTGGGGGTGGGCAGGGAGAGGCAGAAGGAGAAGCAGACTCCCTGCTGAGCAGGGAGCCCGATGCAGAGCTTGATCATGATCTGAGCGGAAGGCAGACGGTTAACGGACTGACGCACCAGGTGACCCAGGAGGCAGTATTTTCTTATTTGTAGAAAACATAAATTAATTTTAAGATTTTAAAAAATTGACATTAAGGCACTAGATTAGATAGGTTTTTATAACATGTAATACTAAATATTTTGAGAAATTCTTGGTTTCACTGGAAGCCATTTCTAATTGCAAACCTTTCTTCAGTTTTATTTTGACAGTAAGTGGAGATAATTCTCTGTGATCCTAAACAGAAATTATACTTGCTTACCAGCAATTAATAACATTAGATAGAAAGATATTCTTGGCTTTATTCCTAAGGTTTTCTTCTACTTAAGTGTTTAACCTTTTTTGCTATCCCCTCAAAGGAATCCCAAAAATGTTTAAAATTATGTCAAAAGAAAATTTTATGTGGACTAGTGCTTGCTTGAAAACAATATTTACCATAGTATTCCACAGCTTTTCTGTCTTTTCCCTTTTTTTAAACACATATCCAGCTAAAACAATTAAATAAAAGTTAAGCTATAAGAAATATAGTTGAAGCCTCAATAAAGTACATTTTCCTTTATTGACATAGAACATATATTTAAACTCCAAAGGCTGGCTCTTAAAGAAAAACTGTCTCCTTGTAAATATGCATTACCATTGCCCAAAAATGTATACAGTGTTTTCACCAAAATATTTATACACATAGTGGTCCACTTAAGACCAGCCCCACTATAACTGAATACAATGTGCTCTGAATTTTTAAGTGGGCTACACTCTGTATACAAAATATATAGGCATGTATGTTATACATAGAAAGTAAGAAATATAAAAAGGAGAGATGAAAGAAAAAAAAAAGCATTCTACCCTGTAAGATCCAAACAGAAATTCAGTGTAATTAGTGAGATCATGTAAAATGTACTCTTAATTTATAAACGGGTTGCCCTCAGTATATAAAATATATAGGCATGTATGTTATATATACAAAGTGAAAAATATAAAAAAGAGAGATGAAAAAAGAAAGTAAAAAGTGTCCTTCCGTAGAAGACCCAGACAGCAATTCAGTGAATTAGTGAGACCATGTAAAATGTGTGAAGAATTTCAGTTTTGGCAAATACCTTTCTGAAAATATCTAAGCTATGAGAGCACTAAATTTCCCTTTTAAGAATTTAGTAGCCACTCATTTTTAGCTGTCTGGTAATCATCCTTTAGTCAAGTGTGTGTAATGCAGAGAATCAAATCCTAGACCATCAACGTTTGAGTGTGCTTGATGAAAGATTCCAAAGAAGGACCTGAATTCTTCCTCCATTTCAGAGGGAGTGGGGCAGGACAGGATGGCAAAGGAGAGGTCAGCCCCCAAGGTGACTGGTCCACTCTTAACTCTTGATGTTAACAAACACACCCAGTGTTTCTATGGCATTCTTTCTGCAGCATTTTCTTTATTTCAAACCACAGGTCTGCTTGGAGGTTTATGCAGCAAGTGGCTAATAAATAAAATCAGAGACTCTGAATAGTGTCATCACATTAAGAGACAATTGCTTGGATTCTCTCATTAGGCAAAGAGCTTGCATCTTTGGAATCCATGAGCTGGTATCATTTATGGGATACCTGAGATGTACCTTGCTCCTTTTAACATTGCCATGCTACTCACTATAAAAAAAGGGTAGACTACAGAAGAAAACTAAGGTCACCACTTTCCAAAGATTGAGTTGTAACCCACCCACTGACTTCATCACCACTCTCTTCCATGTAGAGTAATGAATTTCTCTTTCCTCAGCATTGATCTTGGATTCAAATCACTCCATTGTGACCGCTGACAAATCTTCAGTTTTTAGGACTCCAAACTCCAGCTCCTTCTGCAGCCCCTGCCACCATGACAGCTCCCAGGGCAGTTGTTTTGGGCATCCAGGGCTTTACTACTGGGCTATACAAAATGTCTCATTGTAGCTGCATAAGGATTTTGTTGGTGGTCATTCCTCCATCTGTCTGCAAATGACTGAGTGGAATTCCACAGTCATGCGCAACCAAAATCTCCCAGGTTTGGAAACAAACAGCTTCTAATGCAGCAAAAGCAATACGGCATTTATTGGTGAGCTGAGTGAGCCCACAGATGACCCCTCTCACACTACGCTCCCTGAAAATGTAACGATGAAATAGCAGCCATAAGAAGTACCTACTTCTTTAGCAAGTTTTTCAATTTCCTCTGAGGTCTTTATAATTCCAAGATTATCTCTTAGCCAATGAATAACAGCACCAGCTGTAGCTACAGAGCCTTTCAGTGTGTAGTACACCGGTTTGTCTCTGCCAAGCTTGTAAGCCACTCTGGTCAGAAGGCCGTGTTCGGAAAACACATTCTTATGGCTTGTATTACATATTAAAAAACAGCTTGCTCCATACGTGTTTTTGGCTTCTCGGTCCTGGAAACACATTGGTCCCACCAATGCAGCAGACTGGTCCCCCAAACACCCTGTTATTGACACACCTTCCATGGCCCCAGCTTTCATTAGGCCATAGATCTCAGAGGGACTCCAGACATTTGGAAGAGTTTTCACTGGAATTTCAAAAAGTTCGCAGAGCTCTTTATCCCATTTCAGAGAATGAATGTTGAAAAGCATTGTCCTACTTGTATTTGTTACACCCGTGCAATGGACACCTCCATTGGCCCCACCTGTCAAACTCCAAATAAGCCATGAATCAATGGTCCGGAAAAGAGCTCTATTTCCTTCAACAGCCTTTCGAACTCTTCTCAATTGTCAAGGAGCCAACAAAGTTTCACTGCACTGAAGTAAGTGCTAAGTGGAAGGCCTGTCTTGGACTTGACAAACTTATTATTTCCTGGAATTCCTTTATTAAGATTCTCAACGGTAGAGTGGATTCTTAGATCAAGCCACACCACAGCATTGTAGAGAGGCTCTCCAGTTAACTTGTCCCAGACTACAGTGGTTTCCATCTGATTACTAACACCAGTAGCCTTTATGTTGGAAATATCAATATTGAGCTGTCCAAATTTCTCACATGTTTTCTCTATACACCCATAGACAGACTGCAGAATTTCCTTAGGGTCTTGTTCCACCCATCCTTCTCTTGGAAACTCTCATTTTATTTCCACTTGATTATGACTAAGTAGTTTGGCTGTTTTTGAACTGAAAACCAAACAGCACTTTGAGCTTGTGCCCTGGTCTCCTGCCCCCACCGGTTGCCCCAAAACTGCTTTCTTCACAGCTGCCATTAAACCAGCTTGGGGTCAGCAGTCTATTGCGGTCCATTTACCAGGTGACCGGGGGGCGAGGGGTTGGACTCCAGACCGGAAGGCTAGGTGGCGTGCAACTGTAGAACACCAATAATTTCAAGGTTTATAAGAGAATGAAAAAGCAACATTTTTAAAATAGCATTTTTCTGTGATGGTATTTTAAGTTCCATCAACAATTACAACCATTACAACATTTGACATTTCTACCTATATTACCTGTTTCATACTTCCTACATACATCTCATGGCACTTATTAATCACCATTTCAAGTTTTCTAAATAAAAAAAAATGCCATTATATAATAAGTGCAGGGACATAATTTCTGAGATCTTTCTTTGTATTGATTAACAAGTGTATTTATGCCTATTCACATCAGTAATCCACAGAACCAGTGGTGTGTTAGCAAATATTTAACCCACTCTCCAAAGATAAAAAAGCCTTAATTTGTAACATTTGACAAATTCTGTGGTATAAATACACCAACTATAGATGATTTCAAACTATTAATGTGATGTCACAGAATGGTATAGTTTGGAGGAAATACAAATAATCAGTTTTCTTGAACTACTATGTTCTTGAACTAGTATTATATATACAAGTTCAAATGTGATAGTCACCATTGTTTTTATCACAAATCAAAAATCTTAAAAAATAACAACCTAAAATAACTTTATAATTATGGATTTTCCAAGCATTTTGTTCAAAACCAGATTTCCATCCTTTATTATATATTATGCATTTGCATCTACTCACTGGTTTTTATTCTAGGCTTTTGCCAGCACTGGCTGAGAACTAGATGGGCAAATACGTGGTACATACACCATCACTGTTCCCCACAATATCTTTGTATCATATGCATAACTACAGTCCTTCCTCCTCAGACTTAAATCCATCATCCTTCTCAACACAGCACTCCAGAAAGCCATTTCCAATTAAATATCATTTAACAAATGGTTACAACTGCTTTACCAATCTCTACTTCTAGTTCTGATCATCTACTCTTAGTATCAACAATGACTAACACTTATGGACTTCCTTGCATGTGCGAAGCAGGGCTCTAAATACTTTATGCATAAAAACTCATTTAATCATCCTAATACCATTAAATAAGTTCTATTTTTAAATCTATCTATACAGATAATAAAATCAAGAAACAGAGGTTAAGTAAATTTTGCTAGTCTCATAAATGGAGAGCATGGAATCAAAACCAGACATTTTGACATTCTTATTTCACTTTAAAATCAATATTTTGATCCTCTTTCTTTTAAAATATTTTTTCTAGATGCTTTTAACATCCACATCTGCCCAGTTCTCCTGAAGTCCCTGTCTCTACTGGCCTTCATCAAGCACATCTATTAAGATGATCATCACACTGTGTCTCTCATTACTTTGAGCAAAATTGAAAGCTATATCATACTTTTATGTTGTCCAATTCAAGACTATAAAATCATTTGTCTTCATCATTCACTCAGATTTTGAGTTCTAAGCACTGAACTGATTTTTTCCTAAAATAGTAACAGAGAAGTTAGACTGGCTACTGTTTCATCTCATGCTCTATCTACCTAATTGAGTTACTCTTATTTTTTTTAGGCATGATATAAATTAAGTACTACTTTTTTAATCCTTAATTGATGTTATTCTGTGTTTCAAAGTGGCATAAGTGCATGCTTTCATTCTAATGTTTTTTGACTTATATTGATCGTGTTTACTTTATTATAATTTAAGTCAGTATCATTATATACCTAACAAGGTGTTTATGTACAAATATATAACATACGATTTCTTCCTTTAAAGAAAATGAAAAAAAAATTTTTTTAATTAAAAAAATTAGAAAATTAGAGATCAGTGATGAATTGAAAAGTGCTCTATAGGTACAGTGGTTTTAGATAATATTGAATTTTTTTAGAGTATCTGTGTCAATTCTTCTTTATTATTCATCATTCTGAAATTTAAGAATGTTTTAAGCACACAAGTCACCTAAAACAAATGACTTTGAGTATAATGTATAATATATAACATAGTATATAATCATGTAATATATGAGATATATAATATAATATAACATACATTAATATAATATGTAATAATATCTTACATATATAAATATATATTTTTCTCCATATATATCCCTTATCCTACGGCCTTGCCCTTGCATTTCTTTTTTTTTTTTAAGATTTCATTTATTTATTTATTTATTTATTTATTTGAGAGAGAGAAAGAGACAAAGGTAGCAACAGAGCGCATAAGCAAGATGAGCAAGTGACTACAGGTGGGCAGGAGAGGGAGAAGCAGGCTCCTCACTGAGCATGGAGCCCAATGTGGGCTTGACTGCAGGACCCTGGGATCATGACCTGATCCGAAAGCAGACGCTTGACCTTCTGAGCCATCCAGGTGCCCTCACCCTTGCATTCTTTCCCATCTCTGGGATTTTTTTTTTCCTTGTATGGGTACTATTGGAATTAGGAGTGACATTAATAATTCATCTTAGAAAATGAATTTTTTTGCAGTGGGCTCTACTCCTTGGTTATTTCTTTTGAGAAAATCATCAGGGACGTGAGGGAGTCCTAAGGCATCATCTAAAAAAAGCCAGATGTCTACCATCCATATGTCTGCTCTATTATAAGGCCCTCATTTCATCAATCCTCTTGTCCATCAGAAGGATTGGCTCCCACAGTCTCTCATGGTTCATTCCCCCTTCTGTTTACCCCTCCTTCATTGTTCCCTTCCTTCTCCTACCGATCTTCCTATTTCTTATATTCCATAAATGAGTGAAACCATATGATAATTGTCTTTCTCTGCTTGACTTATTTCACTTAGCATAATCTCCTCCAGTCCTGTCCATGTTGCTGCAAATGTTGTGTAATCGTTCTCTCTGAGGGCTTCAGAGGGGAGGGGGGTGGGGGATTGGGATAGGCTGGTGATGGGTATTAAGGAGGGCACATATTGCATGGCGCACTGGATGTTATATGCAAGTAATGAATCATGGAACATTGCATCAAGAACTGGGGATGTACTGTATGGTGACTAATATAACAAAATAAATATTATTAAAAAAAAATAAAATGAGATAATCTAACTTCCAGGGAAAGTCGCCATCACCTAATTGTAGCTACTGTAACAAAACTGGAATAAATCTTACAATGCCTTTAAAAAAAAAAAAAAGGATTGGCTCCCAACAGTTCAGTATTCTGAACACAACATTTTACAGAAAGATACACATAATTAGCTACTAGCAGAAAACTGACTTTCACCCTAGCCAGGTTATGTTAAAGAATACAAATCTGTCTTCAAGTCATGGTAAATTTTACAATAATGTATATGCTATATCTTAAAATAGTTAGAATGCCATTTCTTTTTTATCCTGTTTATGAGGAAAAAATCCTAACATATTGTGCAGGAAAATTTTAAGAAATAAAATATCTACTTTTTCTTGCTTCATTCTCCAAGTATACCTTTTCATTATTATATATGCAATGGAATTTTGGTAAGAGTATATTATGATAGAATTATTTCTGCTTTTGTATTTCTGAAAAATTATTTATTTTTCTTTCACTTAAATATGTATTATATATTATATTTTATTATATTTCACAATTAAATTATAAATGTGACATATATTTTTTTTCCAGGAAGAGAATTTTATGCTCCTAGATATTTTTTCCCTCTCAATACTGTAAATATGTTCTTTTACTATCTTTAGATTTTGGTTCTGACAAGGCATCTGCTGCTATTCTGGTTTTTGTTCCTTTATATACAGCATGTCATTTTTAAATAGCTGTTTCTAATTTTCCTTTTGTTATTGGTTTAAAGCAATTTGATTATGATGTACATCAATATAATATTCCTAATGTCTCTTTTGCTGAAGGCTTATTAAGCTTTTTGGACTGCAAGTTTATATTTTTCATTAATTTTTAAATATTTTCAGATGATATTTCATAAAATAATTTTTCTATCCCTTCTCTTTCCTTCTTTCAAGTACTACCATTATACATACATTATGTCCAGAGCCTACTGAAACTATATTCAATGTTGTTGAGTTTTTACTCCTCTGTGTTATATTTTAAATAATTTCTACTTCTATATTTTAAAGTTCATTAATCTGTTTTTTTGCTATGTCTAAACTGATTTTTTTAAACTACATGTCAGTGGTTTTAAAAGTTTCAGATGTTTTCTAAAAATTTATAGAATTCTGAATTGAGATTTTTTGCAAATATTTTTCATATCTCCATTTTATATACTCTAGTTTTCCTATATCTTCTTGAATACCTAGAACATAATTATAATTAATGTTGATGTCTTATATATTATCTTAAATATTTATTCTATAATCAAATATTTATGTGTCAGTTTCAATAGGTTTTAATTTTCTTTTTTTTTTT
>NW_024424008.1:26911351-26976235 GCF_017311325.1 Ursus maritimus
TTTTTTTTTTTAAGTTGTAGTTACCTACTTCTTTGAGTGAGTGGTTAATTTTTTTTTACATGATAACATCGAAAATTTTAGCCTTATGAATAATGGATATTCTCATATTATTTTAAATATTTTTCAAGCTTTTTTTTTTCTTGGTTGCATTTAAGTTACTTGGAGGGAGTTTGATCTTTTGAGATATTTCCATGGGGTATTTAAGACAGGACCAGAACAACATTTATTCTAGGGCTAATTTTACTCACTATTGAGACAATAGCCTTCTGTATAGTCTGTTGACCTGTGTTTACAAGTCTTTCCACTTTGATAGAGAGGAAGAAGAATTCCTGCTGTTCTACGTGAGCCGTCAGGATTGTTCTATCCACTTTTTTCAGATGTTTTTTTATTCAACCTCGGGTAGTTTCTCTACATACATGTATGTATTTGTCACCACTCAGCTGACGACTTGAAAGGTACTCTCTAGAGAACTCCATAGTTGATTCTTTCTCCCTCACCCCACCACCCTCTCATTTTCCTGTACAGGTCTCTTCTTTCTCATCCTCTGCAATGCCATGCAAATTCTAACTGCTTTGTCATCTCTAAATCCCAACTGTGTTTCCTCAAATCGGGAAGATTATCAGGCACTGCCTGATGATTTACTCTCTGCACTGCAATCTGAAAATTCTCCAAGTATTCCAAATACTAAACTAGGGCAATCAGGATATTTCTCATCCCTTTCCCTCTCAGAAATCACTGCCCTGTGTTACGTGTTGTCCAAACTGTGGAGGCAATTATTCTATATATTTCCCTATTTTTTAAATTGTTGTATCAAGACTGGCCTGAATTGGAAGTACTGGAATATTTTCTGTAAAAGAGCTTCAGATGCATTTTTTTTTTTTAGTTTTTATTTAAATTCCAGTTAGTTAACATATAGTGTTATATTAGTTTCAGGTGTGCAATATAGTGATTCAACACTTCCATACATCATCTAGTGCTCATCACAACAAGTGACCTCCTTAATCCCCATCACCTATTTCACCCATCTCCCTACCATCCTCCTCTCAGGTAACCAGCAGTTTGTTCCCTATAGTGAAGACTCTTTCTTGGTTTGTCTTTCTCTGTCTCTCTTCTTCTTCCCTTTGCTCATTTGTTTTGTTTCTTAAATTCCACATATGAGTGAAATCATGTGGTATTTGTCTTTCTCTGGTTGACTTATCTCCCTTAGCATTACAAACTATAGCTCTATCCATTCATTACAAATGGCAAGATTTCATTTTTTATGGGTCAATAATATTCTGTTATATGTATATACCACTTCTTTATCCATTCATCACTCCATGGATATTTGGACTGTTCCATAATTTTGCTATTATAATTAATGCTGCTATAAGCATAGTTGTGTCTATATCACTTTAAATTAGTGTTTTTTGTATTCTTTGGGAAAATAACCAGTAGTGCAATCGCTGGATCAGAGAGTAGTTCTATTTTTAACTTTTTGAGGAAACTCCATACTGTTTTCCAGAGTGGAGACACTAGTTTGCATTCCTACCAACATTGCAAGAGGGTTCCCCTCTCTCCATGTCCTTGCCAACACCTATTGTTTCTCGTATTGTTGCTTTCAGTCATTCTGTCAGGTGTGAAGTGATATCTCATTGTAGTTTTGATTTTAATTTCCCTGATGATAAGTGATGATGAGCATCTTTTTATGTCTCTGTTGGCTATCTGGATGTTTTCTTTGGAGAAATGTCTGTTCATGTCTTCTGCCTCCCTTTATCACACATTATTTGCTTTTTGGGTATTAAGTTGTATAAGTTCTTTATATATTTTGGATGCTAACCTTTTATTGAATACTTCATTTGCAAATATCTTCTCCCATTCCATAGGTTCCCTTTCAGTTTCAATAATTGTTTCCCTTCTTGTGCAGAAGCTTTTTATTTTTATGTAATTCTCTGTGCCTTCTGGATCTGGGTATCTGTTTCCTTCCCTAGATCAAAGAAGTTCTCAGCTCTTATCTCTTTAAATAAATGTTCTGCCCCCTTTTCTCTCTCTCCTTCTTCTGAGACTCCTATAATGGAAATATTATTACATTTGATGGAGTCCATTAGTGCCCTAAGTCTATTCTTATTTTGCATAATTCTTTTTTTCCCTCTCTTTTGTTCAGTTTGATTATTTTCTGTTACTCTCTCTTCTAGGTCATTATTTCATTCTTCTGTTTCTTCAAGCTTGCTGTTCATTTCATCAAGCATATTTCTCATTTTATTTATTGAGCTCTTTATCTCTGCTATAAATCATTATCTCTGTGTTAAGGATCTCGTTCAAGCCTTCCACTCTTTTTTTTTTTTTAAGATTTTTTTATTTATTTATTTGACAGAGACAGAGAGACAGCCAGCGAGAGAGGGAACACAAGCAGGGGGAGTGGGAGAGGAAGAAGCAGGCTCATAGCAGAGGAGCCTGACGTGGGGCTCGATCCCATAATGCCGGGATCACGCCCTGAGCCGAAGGCAGACGCTTAACGACTGCGCCACCCAGGCGCCCCAAGCCTTCCACTCTTTTCTGAAGTCCACTGCATATCTTTGTGATCACTACTTTAAGTTCTCTGTCAGACGTGTTACTTATATCTGTTTTGCTTAGATCTCTGGCCATTGTCTTGTCCTGTTCTTTCATTTGGGACAGTTTCTGTTGTCTTCTCATTTTATCTAAGTCTCTGTGCCTGTTTTCTCTGTGTTAGGAAAGTCAGCTATGTCTCCTGTTTTTTGAGGTAATGGTTTTATGAAGAAGAGATCCTGTAGTGCCCTGCAGTGTAGTGTCTCCTATTCCCCAGGACCTCTACTGTTGTGTCCTGAGCATTTTATCCTTCAGGCCAGTTTTCTCCAGAAGCTCTCTTTGCCTCTTGTGGGCAGTGTTTGGTCCCTGGCCTGAACTGGTGTATTTTAACTAGATGTGCTGGGCTCCGCTCGTGAAATGAAACTCGTCGCCACCACTGCTGGAACTGAGGCCCTGCAAACCTTTTAGGTTAGGAGATTTGGTGTGGGCACAGGTTTGGTTCTGGGAGAGGGGGCCCACAGTGCTGGGACTGAGGTAAGCATAACAGGGAAGGGTGGTTTCACCAGAGGGTGGGGAGTGGGACTTGGTGCCAGCAAGTTAGGAGTGAGTGTTGTTGCTCTGCTGGTTCCCACAGGTGGCTTTTTGTTTATGCTGAGAGGTGGAGGAGAGAAATGGCACCTGCCAGTTCCTTTGTTCCCAGAAGGATCTCTCCATGAATGCTACCTGTCTTTGACAAGCTCAGAGATGAGCAAATAACCTCCACTGTGTGCCCCTGAGTTTTTCAGATCACTGTTTCCATGCCCTATATTCACAGGTTGTTTGCCCTGTTTTCTCTCCAAGAGCAGTCCAAATGCCTCCTGGCTCTCCCTGAGCTAGGCCCATTGGCCTTTGAAACTCCAGGCTTTAAGCCCTGCTGCTTGCCAATTTCTATGGGCATTCATCTTCTCTGTGTGGGCTCCCCTGTGTGCTAATCTGTCTCTTACCCTTCTCCAGGACCACGGCTCCCTCCCCATTGTGGCAACCATGATCCATTTCTCTCCCAAACATGTCTCCACACTTCCTACCTTCTTCAGTGTGACCTCTTCTCTACCTGTGGAGTTTTTCTGCCTTTCTTCTGGTCGGTTTCCGGGGTATTTAGGATGATTTGATAGCTATCTAGTTGGATTTGTGGGGCCAGGCAAGGGTAGGATCCTCCTACTCTGCCATTATCGTCCAAAAAAACCATGTTTTGTTCTGTATATTCAAAGTTAATTAATCAGTGTAGGTGTGTGTGTATGAAAAAGAAACTATTATATACATATGAATATATATGTATATATAAATATATAATATATTTTATATATTTGAAATACATATGAAATATATGAAATATGAATTTCATATGAAATATGTAATATATATGAAGAAGAAACTTTTATATACATATATACACAAATGTATATTTATCTGAGTTAAAACACAGAAACTGCTCTCAGATTGTTCACAGTCTAAAACCAAAGACAGACAAATAAATAAATGCATTAAAGGATCCATCAAAGAGCACTTCTGCAAGGGACCAATAGGAGACAAGAAATGGATTTGACATTTCATTGGTAAGAATAACAGTTCTGGCAACTCTAACAACAACAAAAAAACAGGATTTTTTCCCAATAAAAGTTTATTTCTCATTCCAGTCATAATCTTATATATATCTTATATATATCAGATGAATTCTTTTAGTTAATCCTTCAGTTAATGGAAGGCATCAAATTTCTCTATCATGGCACACCACCTCTCAGAATTCTTCATTTCCAGAAGCATGAGTGTGAGAAAGAGGATTAGCCAAAGATATTTTGGCAAATAATAAGGGCCAAAACTCAAATTAGTATATGTTATATTTAGTTACATCAGTTAACTAAATGCCTTTGCAAGACCTGGACCTGACTGCATAGGTGATCTCAGAAATAAAGTTATGTGTACCCAGGAAAAGTAAACAGGATTGGGAGTATTTAGCTGCTGTTTGCCGCAAGCCTATGTGAATGACTAAAAAATTCCACTTTATTAGAATGGGTATGGATACTGTAAGGTAGAAAGAAAGGAGCAATTTGTAAATAAAATGACTCAGTATTCTGACATCTCAACAGAAGCCTTCAGGATATATGGAATAAGCAATGTGACATTTTTTTAGTTTATTGGAAAAACAATGGTAATTATGAAAGATAAGTTTGGAAAAATTCATGTTAGAGAAATATGTGAGGTTGTTGAGGACAATATGAATTAAATGAGAAGAATTTTGCAAGTTTTTATTTTCTGTGGTAGTACAAAGCGATTAAGTCATTAATCCAAATATTTCACAAATGGAAAGTACGAAAGATGAGACTCAAAGTCAATTTCAAAAAGAAGATACATAGAACTTCAATAAATAATAAATAAAAATGTAGGATAAATAGAACGGAGAATTTTAAAATAGCCCCAAAGTAAACTTAATCAAAATCCTTACAAAGAACAGTGGCCATGTACATAAGGCAAACTTAAAAAACTGGAGGATTAAACCAAGTTTTATTGGTAATAAAAGTAATGATGTTGTACATTTTGCCTCAAAGGCATATGAATAGAAGATCTAAGAACAAAAGGAGAAAAGAGTGTCACAGGTGAAATGAGTTTGCACTTCCAGAGTAGAAAAGAATTCCTTAGATCATTTAAGGATTCTGTATCAGTGATTTATAATATTTTTCTACTGTACTGTTGCTACATATTGAAAAGTGTCAAACTATAAAATCATTTAAACTGCACAAAATTAGGAGTTAAAATCCTATATGTGACTAACTAGTCACAGGAGTATTTAAAGAGAAGTGGAAATGTCAAGAACATAAATTAGCTTTTACTTCAGTGGAAGTCTTGACAAATTCAAGAACGTAACTTTTGAACATGGGAGGAAAATTCCCTTTAGCAACCATTAACAGCTTATCAATGTCCTATCCTTAAACATGAGAGTGGTTTATCAGAATACAAAGTATATCAGTATTAACTGAAATAATCTTCCTGCTATTTACAACTATCAACCAACATACAACACATGTGCACGGAAATGCAAAAAAAGTATATGCAGTAATCATGTGAACCTATGCTTGAAAATACTTGTTTTTGATTTGAGGTTCCTGTGATCTACTTGTAAATAATAGCTGTTATTTTATTGAACATGACTTTATGCATACTTACTATATATATTATACATATAGTATATATGTATTCATTAAATATAGTATTCATTAAATCAACACAACTACACTGTTTTACCACTGAGTTGACTGACATTTTAATGAAGATTAGGAAAAGTGTTTTGCTGCTGGAATAGTAAGCATTAACTTTTGAACATGAATTCAAACAACTTTCACAGGCTATGTGAAAGGAGACAGGAAAATTGAAGAGTCTATTGTTGTCAATGAGGGCAGTTTTTCTAATAGAACTTAACTGAGAATATATTCTTTCTCTTAAAACAAGTTAAATATATCTTCCCTAGTTGAAAAAGAAATAAAGAGAATAACATAGACCCAAGATTTTTAGTAGAGAAAAAGATATGATAGGGGAATGAGGTTAGTATTGGTCTTGAAGGCTTATTTTGCTTGTATATTACTATTGTGCAGTACTGGCAAGGTAGCAAGCAAAACTCTGAGAAAGACACCAGTAATGTGTTTGGTCTTATGGCCACTTGACTAGTTTTAAGAATTATCAATGAGCCAGGTGGTTTTAGAGTTGCCAGGAGATATTTGTGACCAGAGAGGAAAAGAGCTTTGAAAAAATGTTTGTAGAAGGTAATATAAGAAAATTCAAGATAGTGAAATGTATTGCTTAGTGTATCATTTAGCAAATTAATCCTCATATATATTAATAGACTATACAAAGTATAATGAGTTGGAGTTAAAAAATTTTACAAATTTTCTGAATTAGTAGAGATAAATGTGTAGGCTATAAAGAGATAGGAAAAGCGTAACAGCAAACGTATACTGGTAACAATAAGAACAACAGTTACAGGTTTTCATATTGACATTTATATTTCCTTAAGACCTTTTTTAATGTAATTTCCTGGGGAAATATTCATACAGAAAAAAATAACTATCTGGGTAACAATAAATGTAGAATTGAAAATAAAGGATTTCAGTCCAAATGTTAGAAGTATGATCAAGACCAAGGCTGAAATTAACTTAATTACCATAAGACATTCAAACATCAGAGCTTGTTATTATAATAATATTATAGGGTATATTGGAGATATCAAATAAAAATAAGTTATTTAAATTATGTCAATACTGTGGAACATTTATTACAGAGAATGACAGATGAAGGTACTAAATATGCATTTCGGATTATTTTAACATCCTTAACTAACATACAAAGTAAATATTTCCAGCTATTCAAAAAACAATGTTCAATGGCAATGTAAGATATAATAATATTGTAAAAGTTAAAAGTTCAAAATAACAGGAAAATATTGGGAAAAATTTATTACAAACATCATTTCATGAAAGAAAAGTCTCCCTTTTAACCAGGAATGACATGAGGATAATTTTAAAGCAGAAAAAGAAATTATTTTAACAAGTATTCACTCGCTAGTGTTTCTTTTTACTGTCTCTGAGAGCACATAGTTTGTAAGACTTATCAAAGGCGGAAGGAGGTACAGAACATCAGTGAAACGAAAAATCTCACTGTAGTACTTTTTGTGACATCTAATAGCTTTAGAAATAATCAGGCTAAAAATAAATTTCAGTGATTTGTGTAAAATGTGGTTAAATATGTTCCAAACAGTGATCTGAGTATGGGAACAATTTTTCCAGCTCCAGACAGATTGTCTGTCAGATGGAATGACTAATAATATAGGTCCCTTAGTTTTTAGCTTATGCTTGGTGTTAGTTATTTCTACTTAACCCTTATAGTGAAAAGTTGCTTAGTTTAATTTTATCCTGTTACACTATGTGACTTTTTTGAAGCATTAAACAACAGTTCTCTAACTTACTTTATTTTTTTTTCTAATAAACTTTGCAAAAGTCTCTGACTTTTTAGGCCTTCTGACAGGTCTAAACTCATGATGGAAATATTATAAATGATGGCCAGTTTAAAATCGAAGAAAGTGTCAAGTATTCTTCATATTAGAAATTGTTCAATGAGATTTTCTAACCTGTTCAGAAGTGAAAGTAAAGAAAATAAGATTTGTACATTCTGCCCTTTCTAGCACAGTAATAGGTGTTCCTGTAAAAAGATAACAGCAGGGAATCTTTCCTGTTGAGTAATAACAGTCAGAAAGTGAGGTGATGGGTAGTACTATATGGTGTACAGGATGATGAAATGCATCAGGGTGTAAGGGCAGTGTTAGGAAAAACATGAAATGGGAGTTGATCAATCATATGAAAGTTGAAATGCTTCAGGCTGATTTCCAGTAGTCTTCTTGTCTAAGTACAGACCAAATAAAGAAATTGTGTTACTTCACTGAGAAGAAAAACATACTTTTGTTTGTTTTTGGTCTTGTTTTTCAGAAGATAGAGCAATTGATACTTATAAGAGTAGGTTATTGGTTTAAAAATGAAATTATCACTAATGATAATACACAATTGTTCTAATGATTGAATAATTAAATTCCACAATTCAGAATATACTGGATAATTTAAGAAATATTTGACAATCAGAAGACAACTGGTGGCATTGGTGGTTTATATAATATGGCAGAGAATGCTTACTCTTACAGTAGTCATTATTTCTTTTTTTCTCACAATGATAAGAGCATTTAAACTGAATATGTTCTGTGAGAGCAAAGACTATATTTACCAACTTGCACCACATTTATTTGAGATCACATGACTATGTTTCTGGCCAATGGAATATTCTCAGAAACATGAAATCTAAATTCATAGGAAATTTACTTGGACATTTGCAATGTGCTTTTTGCTCACTTTTTAACCCTGTTTCTTACATCTTACTCCTTGAATCATGGGTGTGGTGAGAAGGTATTCTTAATGGGTGGTGAGGACCAGGATTAATTTATTCCTAAAAAGCTTTGTGAAGTCTGGATTTTTGAGGACTCTATGGATTCCAGTCTCCATCCTTACCCTGATCACTTAACTATATAATGTGTTTATGAAAGAGAGAAAAATTTTTTTCCAGCTTATAGCAAAGTCCCACAAATAAAGGAAAACTCAGGCTAGAACCAATTCATCTGAAAACAGAAGTAGAAGGTAGTATAGCTTTGCCAAGGAAGAATCTGTCTGTCCACTGCCTGAAATCTAAGCTGCTGGAGCATACGGCTACTTTGGAATCTTAGAGAATTTAAAAGATTCATTGCACCTGGGTAGCAAATTGAAGGACACACAAAAACAATGACAAAGAAGAGGAATCCTTAACAGGACATGACTATTGCCCCAATTTCTTATTTTCAAGAAATTTTCGCTAATATCTCTCTCAAACAGAGAAACATGAGTGCAGTAGCAGAAATCTGGTTAAAGCTGCTACCTTACCACCTAATGCCAAAAGGAAAACAATAAGAAATGTAAAGCTTAAAACTAGGTCTAAGCAAGATCTTTGACTGTGGTTACCTGCAAATATGTACTAAGGTTTGAGGGGGGATTATGTTTCCAAAGATACCATAGGCCTGGTCAATGTAAGCTTGGATTTAAACCCTTAATGAACCCTTGCAGCCTCAATTTTGCACCGGCAGAAAGGAGCCAGTTAAAGTTATTGAGACTGCAAACGTGAATACTCTTTAATGATAGCTTCACTTTTTTTTTTTTTTGATAGCTTCACTTTTGCCTGTAGAAGTCAAAGATGGGGAAACGAGAGCCAGAAATTATGGCAGAAAATGAGAAGGGTTATTTCCCCTTGCAAAATAGGACCAGAGCTTCTGGATGGACTCACAGAATAAAATATATTACTACAAAAATAGATATTTCTATTTGTGCCCAGCAAGATATAATCATTTTTGTAGACAGTTAATGCCAGTTACTTATCCTTTTTTCCAGGTGGAGGTTTTAGCTGCAGTTATCTTATTCTCATGCTACCATCACGCATTACATACTGGATGGGATGGGTGTAGTGGAAAGCAGATTCCTTGCCCTTTGGAGGTCTCTGGACCATGAGAAACCACATTAATAGAAAGAAATCTCTGGTACCCCCAAGATTCTGAGCATTTAGCTAGAGGCAGAAACTGGATGAGATTTTATTGGTATTTCTCTCCTCTTTAAGTACTGAGTATATGCTATGGTATGCAAAAATGCTGCACACAAATATTGGCTTAGCCTAGAACTAGGATTCTGTAAAAAAAAAAAAAAGTTGTACTGTTATACCTGTTTCTTATGACTTCCATATTAAGGAAAATTAATCTGTTTACAGAACAGAAGTGTATCCATTTACCTGTGACTGTGGCCATGTGACTATCTTGGCTAAGTGTCGAGTTTTATATTATGCAAAGATATCTATGTGACAGTAATGTAGTTTTTTGGTTTTGTTTGTTCATTTTTTTTAGATTTAAAGATCAACTGATGCCTGCCTTTTAACATTTCTCTTATTTTTTCTTCTTGATTGTTGGAATATAATCATAATAGTAGGGGCTCCATTTTGAAACTTTGGGGTTAAGGCATACCCTAGAGATGGTTGAAAGCCATAATAAGCCCCCACCAAGGATGTCCAGTTTCAGAGCCTGAAGTTCACATTTGTTGGTGACAAGTTTAGTAGTCTCTTTATACCTTGTTCCTTTACAACAGCATTCACAATCTATTATGTTTCCTCAAAATCTTTAGTCACAGATAGTATTTACATAATTCTCTCTCTCTCTTTTTTAAAGCATTTTAAAAAAGAGAGAGAGAGAGAGAGAGAAAGCATGAGTGGGGGGAGGGGCAGAGGAAGAGGGAGAAAGAGAATCTTAAGAAGGCTCCTTGCCCATCACAGAGGCTGATGTGGGGCTTGATCTCATGACCCTGAGATCATGACCTGAGCCGAAATCAAGAGTCAGACACTTAACCAACAGAACCACTCAGGCACCCCAGTATTTATATAATTCTAAAGTAATATAAGTATATTATTAACACCATAGTTCTTGAATCTCTAATTTAATCCAATTAATTTTAATTCATTTGAAACATAATGTGCTAGATGTCAAAAATACAAATATAGTTGAATATGGATTATTTATTAAAGGACATATAGTGTAGGAAGAAATATAAATAAAAGTAGAAAATTTCAATATAATAAGTGCAGAGATGGAGGAACACTCATTCTGGAATAGAGATAGAAGGTCCATCCTAGAAGTTTAACTCGTCTCTTGCCTTCCACATTAAATGATGACCAAGTCCTGGTAATTCTGCCACCTTAAAATATCAATTATCTGTCCCTTCCTCACCTTGGTCACCAGTAATGCCTTAGATTCAGCCTTCATCATGAGGGACTCACATGTTTCTGAGCTGCTATCTCCTAGCTTCTCATTCTCCACAATGTTTCCTTCACTCTGTCATAAACTTGATAAATAATTCATTATTTTAAAGATATAGTCAATGTTTTACTAATTGGCAAGCTTATTCTCTCCACCTACGGAACCTGAATAGTTGACTATTTAAAGAGAAAAGTCTGGACAATATCATTTACTTTAAATAATCCCTTAATTTAAAATGATGTGCTCCTAATCCTATGAAAATATAAAATATAAATACTTCTGGAAAATAACTACCATTTTAATTCATCTGTGCAACATTAACTACTTATCAGAATTTGTTTACATAGCTGTAGTTTCAGAGTCAGAAATGTAGTGCATATTTTGTTCAACATACCATTAATATTTCTTAGCATTACTGATACAATTACAAAAAGTAAAAACTAACTTTGGAATTTATGTCAATATTAACTCTTTATTAAATGGAAATTTATGTAATTATTTTGACAGGCAATTTGAAAATGTGTACAAAATTTTTAACTTTTGAATAGAGACTTATCTCAACATCATTTTTTTATCATTGTATACTAGGAAAAGAAAGGAAGAATGTAAAGATTTAGGTTAAAGTTCATTCACTGAAGCATTTTTATTACAGTAAGAAGTGGAAATATCAAAGGCAGTTGATTGTTAAATAATTGAGGGTACATTTGTACATTGAAATACTTGACAGACACTAAAAGTTATAATGAATAATGAAATTTACTATGCTGTGCACTGTATATTCACATTATTCAAAAAGATCTACAGTATATTAAGTAAAAACATCAGGTTATAAAACAGTACATATAGCATGACTCCAGGTTTATAAAATATGTAGGTATATATATATGCAGAGGTTAAACACAAATAAGATATACTTAGGGGCAACTGATATTGAATTAAGGGCTTTATAAGCATCATCTCATTTATTTACTATATCAATGTTATTACAATTTGAAGACAGACACAATGACTCTCAAAGACAAAGTTTCATGCACAAAATCACAAGATTGCCCATTTAGCAGTAGAGTTGATACTGACATTAAAATTGACTTAATGAGAAAGTCCATGCTTTTAACAACCTGACAACGTGCATGTACGTTGAATATGGAATGTAAAAAGTAAACCTCAGAGAATACACAAAAGTATCTTTATTTGTTGAATAATTTACCTGCTAAAATTATCTCTATACACTAATGCAAAATCTGAAATTATAATCTTAAGTACAATTCGCCATATCTCACACCCATTTCAACCTCATTTCCCAAGAAAGTAAATAGTGCCAAGAAATATTAGACACAGCCATAGAAAAGTCAAGGTTGGTCAAGGGAAAGAAGGGGCATTATATAGGTGAACTTAGATTATATTTGACAAATAGTTTTTTTATTCACTTTACTACATATGAATATATCTATAAGGTTGCTTTGGAATCAGTAAAATAAAAAATTGCTTAAAGGAAAGTGACCATAGACAATACAACAAATATCAGTTTTGGTTTAAAACAGTGATTCTGCTTATTAGTTTCTCCTGTTTTAATTTTTCTGCTGATAAGATTTTGTCCACTCCCACTCTTAGTTGAAAGAAAAAGAAAGAAAGAAAGAAAGAAAGAAAGAAAGAAAGAAAGAAAGAAAGAAAGGAAGGAAGAAAGAAAGAAAAAAGAATCTGTGAGAGGGCACCAGGTGTTCATCACGACTTCAGTATGTTCCTGGCTCATTTCATTTACTATTCCACAGCAAATGAAAGCTCAGGCAGTCCAGCCCCATTTTGCAGAAATTAAACAGGAAGGGCTGACTTTAATTGCTTTGCAAGTCTGCTGTTATTGAATGACTTGCATAGATGGGTTTGAAATTTATTGGCAAGCAGCTTGATTGTCAGAGCTTAATCTCCAGTTAACAGTTCCCTCTGACTCTGTTCTGCATTCAGCACGGCTCCCTCAGCTCAGATGAAAATGCACAGAAATCCCCATTCTTTCAGGCTTTTCTAAGCAAAGAATGTCCCTAGTGCCAAGCCTATTTCGATATAATAGAAATGGCATTAAAAATCACTAAACTCATTTAACCCAGCACATTGTGTGCTTGTCTGTTCAGAATGATTTTTCAGTCACTTTTTACTCTATTTGGTATAAGAAAAGAGCATTGAAGCCCATATGTTCCCACAGTTGCATAGCTGAGATGAGGCTGCTGAAAAAAGGTAACAAGCAGGGAAATGTTTTGTAGAAAACCATAATGCACCTCGGGGAATATTCCACAGAAATAACACACCCAAGGATGAAAATTAGTACCCAGAACCCTCCACTCCAACTAACTGTTCAAACTATATATTGCTAAATTGTTCTTATATGAAATTTAAAAAAAAGAGAAGAAAGAAATTCTACAAAGAAAGTAAATACAAAGTATAGCTAGGAAATCATAAGGACAAAGAAAAGTATATAAATGCAATCAGAAAACACACACACACACACACACACACCAGGAAAACCTTCCACATATTAAGAGCTATTAAGTTGTAAGTAGAATGAATAGACTGTGAGGGCAAATACAAATAGTCCCTAATGGTCTCTTGGATAAACCCTCTCCTTCAAAGGGATACAGGTGACCAGTCATCTCAATTTAAATATTGCTTCCAAGTTTCAAAGATATTATATATACAATATACATATTATATATATATAATAGGTATATATATAATATATTTATATATATAAATACATATAATTTTCATACCCCACCTAATATCACAAACATTACAAAAAAATCCCTGAAATATGCCATGGAAAATTTGCATGGCTCCAGAGTGTTAGGGTATCTGGTCCAGTATAAATAAAGCCAGAAAGCAGAAACACGAAAATATTTTTAAACTTCACGATATGAAAGAGATTCAGATGAGATAGCTAGATCTTGGATTATTCAGCCCCTGCTCAAAATGTTTTGCATACCACTGGTTACATAATTTGGGCTTTTATCCATGTGGTTCTTTTTTTCCCCAATTTTTTTTTAAAAATCTGGTTCCTTCTTGCTTGCTCACAGCCTTCCTAATCCTGTTTTTTTCATTTAATATCTTAGCAACTCCTTTTTTCCCATCACCTGGTAATTACCACTTATACAGTCTGTCCTTTGCTAGTACAGGCAATGCAACTTTTAAATTCAAATACTTATTTATTTATTTATTTATTTATTTATTTATTTATTTAAGCATCGTTGATGCACAATATCACATTACTTTCAGGTGTGCAACGTAACGATTCCACAAGTTTATACATTATACTGTGTTCACCGTAAGTGGAGCTCTGTCTATCACCACACGGCACTATTACACTACGATTGACTAATTTCTTTATGGTGTGCTTTTATTCCAATCACTTATTCATTCCCTAGCTAGAAGCCTGTATCTCCTACTTCCTTTCACCCATTTTGCCCATTGCCCATTCCCCCCAACTCCCTCCCCTCTGACAACCATCAGTTTGTTCTTTGTACTTATAGGTCTGATTATTTGTTTGTTTATTCATTTTTTTAATTAATTAATTAATTTATTTATTTATTTTTAGATTCTATATCTGAGTGAAATCGTATGGTATTTGTCTTTCTTGGTCTGACTTATTTCATTTAGCATAATATCCTCTTGTGGTATATCAAAATAATTACTTACTTTTAACAATCTATCAAAACTCAAGACCAAAGATAAGCACCTCAAAGTAAGCACTTTGAGAGAGCTAACATTGTCTTAGATTATATTTTAAGTAACTATAAATGACTTCCGACTTTTGATATTACCAAAAAAAAAAGAGGGGGAGGGAAGAGAGACACAGGGAGGAAGGATAGAAGGAATGAAGAGAAAGAGAGAAAAAAAGGCATAAAGGAAGAAAAGGAAAAGGAAAGAAGGAAGGAAGGAAGAAGAAAAAAGAGAGATAAAGAAAGAAAATGAAAGAAAGAAGGAAAAGAAGTGAAAAAGGAAATGATATAGGCACATGACTATTCACTGTGGTATTATGTATAATATAAAAGACTATGACCCAAATATGCATAAATAGAGTGCTGGTTGAAAATGTTATAGTATTTCTAACCCAGTGATACAGCATTATAAGAAGAAATAAAAGCAATCTTTTGTTAATTAAAAAATATTTTCTTTATAACAAATGACCTTCATATATTGTTGAATTAGAAAAAAAAGGCTGTGTTCAAAGAGTATTTATCTCCTATTTTCTTATGTGACATAAAGGAGAAAGAATATGAGTATATATTCATATATTTAAATTCAAAACTAAAAATACATATATTTATAATATAGATAAGGGCTTAAGAAAGAGGGGGCAGGAATCAAATAATGTGAATGTGCATTTTTATATAACTTGAATTTTTGGAATTTATAAATATTTTACATAATTAAAGAACAAAAATTATAATAAAAAATAACCAACTCTAAACACTTAAAAAATCATAAAATGGGGGCGCCTGGGTGGCGCAGTCGTTGGGCGTCTGCCTTCGGCTCAGGGCGTGATCTCGGCGTTCCGGGATCAAGTCCCACATCGGGCTCCTCTGCTGGGAGCCTGCTTCTTCCTCTCCCACTCCCGTGCTGTGTTCCCTCTCTCGCTGGCTGTCTCTCTGTCACATAAATAAATAAAATCTTTAAAAAAATCATAAAATGAAGCAAATTTTACTGCATATCAGTTTGAAGGCCTAACTTCACAAATAATTGCTTCAAACATTTTTAAAGGATAATATTTTGATACCACATCTATGGTGTGATAATTTAAGAATAAAAAATAAGTTACAATTGTATAATATACTGTAGCTAATTATTCTATTGTTAGTTTTAACACTAGTTTTTCTATTTTGTAACTATAAGAGTTATATTGAAGGACAACATAGATATTTAATTATGTTAAATATTATTAGGAACTGATCATTACTAGAGATTGATTTCAGGTATAACAGTATGAGGACTTCTGCTGATCTGCTTCCCAGGGAAATTAGTGAAAATGATTTAAGGAAAAAGAAAGAAAGAAAGAAAGAAAGAAAGAAAGAAAGAAAGAGAAAGAAAGAAAAATTCAAAGCCTCTGCAAATGTTCCTAAGGGCAAATAGTAAATGAAGGAATATATATGCAAGAAAATCTATAAAAAATCAGTAAGAGATGAAAGTCTGTGGTCCTGAACCAATACTGCTCCCTCTCCATCCTCTCAGCTCATTGAGATGGAGACCACCGCAGATGATGCCAGTAAAAAATACATTCAGTCTCTTCTCCTCAGTTCTTTCTTGGGGCTCTCTTCCTCAGGGGAACAAGATTTTAGCGCTTCTCATTATGGCCTCATTGTCCTGTTGCTGAGGTATGTTCTTGACATGTACAACTGAGAGGTGGGGGCTTCCTTTTAATTGACCCTCACTCTTGGAACAGTGTCTCTATCTTGAACATAACACACAGAATACTGGGGTCCCAATAACACTTGCTTGACTCATGAGGGGTAGTTCTATGCTGGGAGAGGCAAGGTCAAAAGACCTTAGGATTCTGCCCCCCTCCACAAAGTATTCAGCTCCAGAAGTCACTGAAGCGAAGTATGCCATTATTCCCTACCTTCAGCTCCTGACACAGAAATTTTGGGGCAGGAAGAGGGGAAGAGAGAAGCAGGCCATAAAATAGGAAACTCCTAATCTCATTCCAAAGGAACCGGTTTTATTGGCAGTAGAACTTCAATATGTTTAAGCCGAAGGGTACTCTCAAGAACAGTGGAGATTGTGGTGAAAGGTAATTGGGAAAAGATCCATGGCTCCAATAAAGACAGAGCTTAGAGTATAGGATGGAGATTTTGTAGGAGAGAACTGAAAATAAGATAGCTGAGAGGAAACTTCCTGGCATCAGAATAAACATCAAACAATGACCTCAGAAACTATTCCTTCAGAAGATCCACACTTTGATTGGATTAGTTTGTAGAGGAGTTTATTTCCCAGGACATTGTTGAAAATAATAGAGCAGTCTGCTGGTAATTAGTGGAGTTTAACATCTGGACATGATAAGAGAAAGAGTGGAAAATACCCCTAACCAGTATCACAGTCATTCCAAGGTAACCATGACATACCTAAGGCTGCTCCTCCCAGAATAGTAACATGAGATTTAACTCTGTTGAAGATGAAAGATAGACTTCAATAACATAATCCAGCCATGCATTAAACAAATAAGCAACCGAAACAAAAACAGACATAAAAAGAAAACAATAGCAAACCCCATAGATGGGAGAACAACCAAGAGTTGTTATAATATACTACATAAAATGGTTAGTTTCCAATAACAAAATTAAGGGATATGAAAAGAGAGAGAGAGAGAGAATGAACCATACAATAGGGGGAAAAAAGGGTGAAAAAGAAACTTCTTGTGAGAAAAAGCAAATGTCATATTTAAGAGAAAAAGATATCAAAATATTCATTATGAATATGTTCATGGAACAGAAGGAAAGCATGCATAGAAAATAAACTATGATATGATAGCGACAGTGCTTCAAATAGAGAACATTAATAAAAGAAGTTATAAAAAAAAGATTCAAAAGGAAATTGTGGAGTTGAAAAGTAAACAAAAATTCATTAGAGAGGCTCAACAGTAGATTTGAACTGGCAGAAGAAACAAATTAGGAACTTGAGGATATATTGACAGAGATTTTGCAAGTCATAGAACAGAGGGGAGAAAATGAAGAAAAATTAACAAAGACTTAGAGAAATGTAGGGTACCGTTAAAACACCAGTCTACGTGTAATGAGAGTATTACAGGATTTCTTTCCCTTTAGTGCCTGATGTTCTTAGTCACACCATTTTGAAGAATGAAGAGGTAGACCAGACAAAGAGTGGTAGGCAGCAAAGCAAAGCTGGTTGAGCAATAGTACAAAGCTCCCAAAGACAGGGGGGAACTGAGAGGGCTGCCACAGGAGTTTCTAAGTCTAGGCATTTTTATGGGCTTGGTGGGCTTTTTTAATCTGATTAGCCCTCCATGTGCCTGCACCCAATCAGGTTTTGTCATCTACCTATTTCGTGGGAAAAGGCAGAAGGCTCCTTGCACCCAAATATATAAAGCAGCTTGCAACAAACATAAAAAAAGTAATCGATGATAATATAATAATAGTAGGAAATTTTACACCCCTAAAATCCTAAAACAATAGAATACACATTCTTTTCAAGTGCACTTGGAACATTCTCCAGAATAGATCACGTTAGGCCACAAAACTAGTCTCAACAAATTCAAAAAGGTTGAAGTCATGTCATGCATCTTTTTCAATCACAATGCTATGAAACTAGAAATGAACCACAAGAAAAAATCTGAAAATAACATAAACACAAGAGGTTAAATAATATTCTATTAAACAATGAATGGGTCAATCAAGAAATCAAATAAAAAACAAACAAAATGTATGGAGACAAATGAAAATGAAAACACAACATCCAAAATCTTTGAAGTACCACGAAAGCTATTTTAAAAAGGAAGTTTAAAGCAGTATAGGCCTACCTCAAGAAGCAATAAAAATCTCAAATAAACAACCTAACCTTACACCTACAGGAGCTAAAAAAAAGAAGAATGAACATAACCCGAAATGTAGAAGAAAGGAAATAATAAAGATTGGAGAAAAATAATCAAAATGGAAACAAACAAGCAAACAACAACAACAACGGAACAATAGAATAGATCAAATGAAACCATGAGCCGGTTCTCTGAAAAGATCAATAAAGTTGATAAATCTTTAGCCATACTCATCAAAAAAAAGGGACGGAGAGAGAGAGATGATGCAAATCAAATAAAATGAAAGACACCACAAAAATGCAAAGGATTGTAAGAAAATATTATGGGGGAAAATGAAAATATTATGGGGGTCACCTGGGTGGCTCAGTTGGTTAAGCACCTGCCTTCAGCTCAGGTCATGATCCCAGGGTCCTGAGATCGAGCCCTGCATTGGGCTCCCTGCTCAGTGGAGAGCCTGCTTCTCCCTCTCCCTCTGCTTCTCCCCCTGCTGTGCATGCTCTCTCTCTCTTTCTGTCAAATAAATAAATACAATCTTTAAAAAAGAAAAGAAAATATTATGAAAAGTTATATGCCAACAAATTAGACAATCTAGAAGAAATGGATAAATTCCTAGAAACATATAACCTCCCAAAATTGAATCATGAAGAGAGAGAAAATTTGAGCACACTGATTTTTTTAGCAGAGAAATTGAATCAGTAATCAATAAACTACCAACAAACAAAATTCAATATAGCACAGCTTCACAGGTGAATTCTATCAACCATTTAGAGGAGAGGTAATATCTATTCTTCTCTAACTATTCCAAAGAAATAGAAGAGGAAGTATAACTTCCAATTCATTACCCAGTATCACCCTCATACCAAAACCAGATAAAGACTACAAAAAAAGAACTGTAAGACAATACCTCTGAGAAATATAGATGCAAAAATCCTCAACAAAATATTAGCAAACCAAATCCAAAAAATACATTCAAAAAAATCATTCACCACGCTTACAAAGTGGGATTTATTCAGGGGATGCAAGGGTTGTTCAATTTTCACAAATCAATCAACAATACATTACATCAACAAGAGAAAGGATAAAAACCATATGATCATTTCAGTAGATGCAGAAAAGGCATTCATTATGATAAGTGAAATAAGCCACTCACAATATACCACAGGTTCCATAATTTCATTTATATGAACCTTCTAGAATATATACTATTCCACCTACATGAAATGCCTAGAATCCAAAGAAATAGTAGGTAAGGGGCAGGAGGTGAGGAATAACTACTAATAGGTATGGAGTTTCTTTTGGGGGATATGAAAAATATTATAAAATTAGATTATGGTCATGGTTGTACAAACGTGTGACTACCCCAAAATTGCTGAATTATATATTTTGGGTGAAGCGGTATAAAATTGCTTGAGGCAGATTTTTAAATAAATAAGTCTAAACTTTATACTATAAAATCTAACACAACTACTGAAGTAGTAAAACAAAATGTTATAACCAAAAAGCTGATAGACAGACAATATGGAACCATTAAAAAATTACTCAATAAATCTAAAAGAAGGTAGGAAAAGAAAGATAAGGAAATAAAAAACAGATGGGACAAAAAGAAGACAAACACCAAATGATAGTTTAAATGTAATATTATCACTTTAAATGCATATTGTTTAAGCACGGCAATTAAAAGACAGGTTTTGACTTGATCAAAGAAGACACAGCTGTGTGCTGCCACAGGATATATATGTTGAGTATGATGGCACAGTTAAGTGAAAATGATAGGATGAGGACATATTTACCATGTTAACACTAGTAAAAAAAATGTCAATAACTGTATTAGTATTAATGTATCTACTAATAAAGCTACAAAATACATGAAGCAAAAAATGACAGGAGTGCAAGGAGAAATAGAGATTTCAACAACTATATTTGGAGATTTTAATCTTTCTTTGTCTCAATAATTTGTGTAACATGTAGACAAATTCAGCAAGTTATAGCTATCTTGAATAATACTATCAACAACTTGACCTGATTGACATTTATAGACCATGCGCCTCTTGGGTGCATACAGAACATTTCTGGGTCATGAAATATAATTCAAAAAAATTAAATAGTTTAAAGTCATACAAAATATATTCTTAGCACTAATGAAATTAAATTAGAAGCAAGAAAAGGCTCTCTAGAAAATCCCCCAATGTTTGGAAACTAAATAATACATTTCAAAATAGCCCATAGATCAAAGAAGAAATAAAAAATGAAAATAGAAAGGTTGTTTGTTTCATAACTGAATGAAAATTAAAGCACAAAAACAAGAATCTCGAAGTGTATTAAACCAGATAGGGAAGTAAATTCAAGAAAGAGCAGGAAAAATTGGGATGCACAACAGTTGTATAAAGTAAGCTCCTACCACATGAATGTACATCTATTTACATGAGGTATTGCTGGAAAGATATATAGGAAATAGCTATTTTCATTTGAAAAGTGGAAATACAGGTCCTTAGAAGCAAAACTAACTTCTCATTATTCACATTTCACATTGCACAGAAGTGCATCTGTTACTGCAGTATTTCTAGTGACTGGAAGTTTATTACTTCAGTACTCAACTACTAACATGTAATTGGGTACCCTAACCAACACTCATTTGATTTCTTGATTTCCAAAGTATTCATCTTTGCATTCATTTTTGTTTTAGGAGGAAAGGTAAAATATGTTATTTATCTTAAAATTGTAAGAATTAAAAATGATGTATCATTTGGAATTCTAAATCAATATAAACATTAATGTAAAACTTTCTTTTCAAAAGGAAGACATGGCCAAAAAATTTTAGGTACATACTCCGTCCAAATTTGGGTTTTTTAAATGTCTTTCTCAATAAGTGTGCACTTAAAATGTATGGACTATAAATCAAAATGTTATGAGCCTGTCCAATTCGTGTTCTTATTTCTAACATATTACTGATAGTGCGTATCAATAAGAATTGAGGTGCCGGGGTGACTGGGTGGCGCAGTCGTTAAGCCTCTGCCTTCGGCTCAGGGCGTGATCCCAGCGTTCTGGGATCGAGCCCCATGTCAGGCTCCTCTGCTGGGAGCCTGCTTCTTCCTCTCCCACTCCCCCTGCTTGCGTTCCCTCTCTCGCTGGCTGTCTCTCTCGGCTGTCTCTCTCTCTGTCAAATAAATAAATAAAATCTTTAAAAAAAAAAAAAGAATTGAGGTGCCTGGGTGGCTCAGTCCGTTGAGTGTCTGACTCTTGGGTTGGCTCTGATCATGATCTGCCAGTCATGGGATGGAGCCCTGTGTTGGGCTACATGCTCAGCATTTTGTTACTTCGGATTTCTCCCTCTGCTTCTCCCCGCCCATGCTCTCTCTCTCTCTCTCTCAAATAAATAAAAAAATAAAATCTAAAAAAAAAAAGAATTAAGAATTTACAAATGATATAATAAAAATTGAAATTCTTCTATTCAAACACATGAGAGTAGGCAGACATAGTGTTGTGACATTTGTCATACACATCATATCACTAAATTATAGGTTTTATCTTTATAGCATATATTAAATATAGAAAAAAATTAGGCTAATGACAGGACACACTTAAAATATTTTCTCCTACTAAGAGTTAATCAACCCCTCTCTTTTTTTTTAAAGATTTTATTTATTTATTTGACAAAGAGAGAGACAGCCAGTGAGAGAGGGCACACGAGCAGAGGGAGTGGGAGAGGAAGAAGCAGGCTCCCAGCAGAGCAGGGAGCCCAGTGTGGGACTTGATCCCAGGACCCCGGGATCACGCCCTGAGCCGAAGGCAGACACTTAACAACTGAGCCACCCGGGCACCCCTCAACCCCTCTCTTTTTACCAGTTTTCAACGTTCTTCAAAATTTATTGTTTCCCAGGACTAATTAATGACCCTCTTAACAATGCTCCAGATTAGAATGTTCTTTTTCAAACTACTTGAATTCTTTTTCCACTCAACTAGAAATGCTATTGCAAAAGCCTTTGGGTGAGTAGCTTGGGCTTACTAAGCCTTGGCTCAGTATGTATTAACACTGTATGTATTTTGTTTCTGTAATCAGGGTTAGAATGCCTACAACATTCTTTTAATTCATTAAAAAATGTGTTTAATCTTAAAACAAAATATTTTGATGATTTTATACGTTAAACACACAATCTGACATATATCGCTAGATGAATTTTATAGAGGTCACAGACATTTAAACAATGTCATGATTGGGGAAAAAAAAAAAGAGAAGAAAATTGCCAAGACCCTAGAAGTTTCTTTTCATGGTCAGATATTACCTCCCCAAAAGCAACCATTACACTAACTTCTGTAATTAGAAATTAATTTGTCTGTTTATAAATTTTATATAAATTAAATTATGTAGAACATATTATTTACTACTTGAGATATGTTTCCCTTCCACAAGTACTGACATAAAGCAGCAGACATCATTGTTTGAATTTTTTTGTGTCAGAGACAGGTGGCTGGCCATCAAATATTGGCAAAGCCTGTTATGTTGTAGGGTTGTTGCTGTCTAGTTAAGGACTATATTACCCAATCCCAGTTGTTTTTAAGTAAGCCCATAGAATTTTCACAAACAGTATGTGAACAAAAGTGTTGTTCACCACCTTTTTCCTGAGGTGGTTGAAATATAGGTAAGCCTTTTGCACATTTTCTTCTCTCATCTTTCAGTCAGACACTACCACCTTGGGCAACTATGAGAACCACTATTTGGTGCAACCAAAAGATAGAAGCAGGCTGGATCCCTGAATTATCTCTTAGAAGGAGCTTCCTTTGATATGAATACCCATTTGGACTTCAACAGAGTAAAGAATAAAATCTGTATGTTTTAATCATTGCATACGTTTGGTATTTTTTTTTTTTTTGGTAAAGCAGCTAGTCTCTCTCTCCTCCAATCAAAAACATGTTCTAACTATTCTTTTTGAGGGGGTAGCCCCAACCATTAGTAAATGCAAATAGTTTCATAGAGGAAGCTAGAGAGGGATTTAATTTAAAAACCTATGATTAGAATATCATAAGGTCTGTTTTGAACAGCAAGACTTACAGAGTTAAAGAATTTCCCAAGACCATTTGACTGGTAAAGTGGAAAGTAAGGATTCAGTCAGTTTAAATGCACATGCTCTTAACTACCACAGGTATTGCTTAATTTACTCCAATTCTTTGCAACTCCTGGGGAAGAACTTTTTCATAAAGAGACATAGAAAAAAAAACACACAATCTAATGATCTATTGATTTAAATTAAGCAGTTTTGGTGATAGCATTTTATTTCACTTTTAACTTAACAGACATAAAAAGTCCGGATTATCTTTATCAGCATTCTTTGCTTGCAGAGCACAGCTTTGTTTTATCATTTGAAAGCTGTACTGGGCAATGGGTAATGAAGTATAATACATTTCAAATCATTATAATTATTATTCAGGTTGGAAGTGCAGGATATGAACACTCACAGATTTCCTATGGTATTTTACCACTCGGAAAGTTTTGAGTACACTTATACCTAGGATGGAAAAATGAATTTCAGCTGTCTGTTTGGGAAACAAGGTAGTATGGATTATCTGAATTTAATTTTATCCATGGTTCATACACAGGAGTAGTGGGCAGAAGTAGGAGTAGTTGGGATAGGAGCAAGTGGAGTCATAATTGTGTGTTGAACGGTATTAGTCATTAGTCAGGTTCTTGACATTTCGGAGGTTGTTACAAAACTGCAAATACAAAAAAGCTCATATTACAAATATGCAAGATGGGTTAATTAATAACAAAACACTTTCACCTTTTACTCAGAGCTGACCAAATTATATTCCTCTTTCACATTAACAAATGTAAGATTACTATAAATTTTAAGGTAGCTACTATCTTATGTAAAAATTGAAAAAAATAGTTTATATAGATGAGGTTTTTTTTGTACCCTCTAAAACAGTTACAGAGAAACATAAATAATATGATGAAATTATGAGGACCATTCCCCACTCCTGACCCATAATTTCACAACAGATATTTGAATTTGTCTGGGGTTATTTAACATAGAAAATATGCATATATACATGCATATATAGAACTAATAACACATTCGTTTAAACTCTTTTTTATTATGGAAATTTTCAAACATAGCCAAAAGTAGATAGATATCTTAATGAGCTTTGTCAAACTCATTGCCCAGCATCAAATATTATTAATACTTACCAGTCATGTTTTATCTATTCTCTACCCAAACGTGTGTGTGAATATATAAGCACACATATATTATATGAAGATAAGTACATGTTTTATGTAATATTTATAATTATACTTATACAATATTTATATTTTATTATTTATATTTTATTTGTCTTTATATATTTCATGTATTTATTATTAATATTTTATTTATTTTTATTTATTTATTTAAATATTTTAAATGATTTTATATATAATATTTATATTTATATTTCTCCATAACACTTAACAAAGGTAAGAAATATTTCTGAATACCACTTAATTCATATTCAAATTTCTCTGTTACCTTGAAACTGTCCTTTTTCTCTTTCTCTACTGTTGTTTGTATCAGGATGCGAGAACTCTATAGGTTGTATTTACTACTAATGTCCTTTTTATCCTCTAACACTCCTACTTGACTTTTTCATTTTAGACCTTTGCAGTGAGCAGAAGTAAAAAAAAATACATAGTATTAAGAGAAAACAGAAAAAGTTCATACCAATTGTTCTAATTAAAATACAAAATCGAAGATTGTAGGTTCTTTCCGATCATTTAATGTCATACTCCCATATCTTATTTTATTCTGAAACTATTGGTTACTATGTATATACATGTTTGGCAAAGACACCTTTGCCTATTATTAGGCAAGCTGTCTTATAACCATAGGGCTTCCTTTTTATTCCTGTGTAATATATATTTTTCTGTTAAAAGGGAAGCTTGGTATTAGAAATGGAGTAAATGGCCTTTGTGGGGAACCTCTGGATTCAGAGCAGCTAAACAGTGTAGTTAGGGATAATGATTCCTTTATTTTTAACAGCTTTATTGAGATATTCACATAGTAGGCACTTCACACATTTAAAGTCTATAATTCAATTTTTTTAGTAAATTTATAGATATGTGCAACTATCATCTCACTTTTAGGATATTATATTGCCCCCAAAAGAAACATTGTACCTTTTAGTTCTCACCACCCCATCCCCTCATTCCACTCCCCAACCCTAAGCAAGCACAAATCTACTTTCTGCTAGAATAGATTTCCCTAGTCTGGACTTTCATATGAGTGAAATCATAAAAAATGAAGTTTTTTGTGTCTAGTTTCTTTCAGTTAGCATGTTTCAAATTTTATCCATGTTGTAGCCAATGTCATTTCTTTATTCTGTTTTATGGCCAAATAATGTTCCACTGTATGGATAGACCACATTTTACTTATCCATTCATCTGTTGAGGGACATTTGGGTTTATTCTACCTTTGCCTATTATGAATAATGATGTTGTAAAAATTAATGTAGAAGTTTTTGCATATAAATTTCTTTTTACTCTTGGATATACACCTAGGAGTAGAATTGTTATGTCGTATGATAACTCTATGTTTAATAGCTGGGAAACTGCCACACTATTTTCCAAAGCAGCCACATTATTTTACATCCCCACTACAGTGTCTGCATGTTTCAATATCTCTATATTCTCATCAACATTTATTTGACATTTTGAGTCTTCAGATCCTAGTGGGTGTGAAATGGTTTTCATTTACATTTCCTTCATGACTAATGATGTCAAGCATCTTTTCATGTGCTTATTGCCCTTTTGTATATCATTCTTGGAGAAATGTGTACTCATATTATTCCTCATATTTTAATGGAGTCATTTATCTTTTAGTATTGAGTCAAAAGGATTATTTATATATTCTAGATACAAGTTTTGTATCAGATACACAATTTAAAATAGTTTCTTCCATTCCATGGGTTGTCTTTGCACTTTATGGATGGTGTATGCTTTAAATTTTTATGTTTTTAAATTTTCCAATTTCTTTCTGTTATTGTTGTATAATTTTTTTTCATTGTGGTCAAAGGACATATTTTGTATGATTTAAATCTTTAAATCTTCTGAGGCTTGTTTTATGATCTAGTATATAGTATATCTTCAAGAATGTTTCCTGTGCACTTGAGAAGAATGTAGTATACTATTCTGTTATTAGGTATTCTGTAGATGTTCATTAGGTCTAGTTGATTTGCAGTGTTGTGCAAGTCTTTTATTTCTTTTTTGATCTTCTGCTTAGTTGTTCTAGTCAGTATTAACAGTAGGGTATTGAAGTTTCCAACTACTAATTCTAAAGTGTCTAATATTTCTTTGATCTCTGTCCCTTTTGTTTCATGTATTTTGGATCTGTGTTTTTAGGTGCATTCATGTTTATAATTGCTGTATCTATCTCATTAGCTGACACTTATCATTATATTTGCTGTTTATTTCTTCAACATTTGCTCACTTTAAAATCTATTTGTGTGGCTGTTTTCAGTATTATTATTCCAGGTCACTTATGATTATTTCTTTCAAGATATATTTTTTCTAGCTTTTACTTTCTCTGTTATCTTATGTTTGATCATAAGAAAAATGTTTCCTGGTTTTTCTTCTTTTCTCTTTATTTATTTTTCCTTTATAAAAGTTTATGATGGAGTTTACATTTTTCTGGGACTTATACATTCACTCATATTATCCCCAGGATTATTATTTTCATTGTTGTTTATAACTGTAGTTTGTTACTTCTGTGCAATATTTCAATGCATGATGATACCAGTATTTATCCATTATACTTTCAATGTATTTGAATTGTTTTCAAGTTTTTGCCAGATCAAACAGTGCTCCTGTGAATATATGTGTACAGGCCTTCAACTATATGTATTTAAGAGATTTGTTGGCTTATACATACTAAAAATGGCTTTTTTATGCCAAAGTATATATGATAGCTAACATCAATATAATTCTAGACTCTTTTCCAAAGGGATTGTACCAATATATAATCACATCAGCAACCTATACGTTAATCACATCTGGATTTTTTTTTGATTTATCATTTTTTCCCATCAAATAGATGCTATGGTTCTATTTCATATTGGTCCTATGAAGGACTCCATTGTCCTAAGATAGAAAATGTTCTTGCTTTCTTCCTTCTCTATTATTATTTCATATCCTGCTTGGTGACTAACTGGGACCCCACTCTTGCTGTATTTCTACCTTCTAGGTATATGCTGGCCTTGCCCTCTTACATAGCCTCTACAAGTTTCACATCCAAGTATGTATAATCTTATCCAAATACAAATAAATCCCACAAAATAATGGAAAAGTAGGTACGACTATGGGCTATTGAGCACACAATTCACATAATTCTATCATGTACCTTGTCACAGAGGCATGTGGTCTTTAGGTAAAGCACTGATTCAAAGATAACATTTTGCTGGTTTGGATACTTTTCTTCAAGATGCAGTTTTTGCCTTGAGGCAAAAATAGATTTTTTAGAACTACTTTTTGAAAGGAATATGAGTAAAATAGAGTTTCTTTTTTTTCTGCTATCTTTAACATAAAGTTGAGAAAATATTTTTATATCAAAATAAACACAGAGACTAGCAACTAAATCTTGGAATCCAAGAGACTAATAGACTCCAAAATGTGGGTTAAAATTGCATTAATTTGCTTAAAAATACATATTACCAAACACCTAATATCTATGGCAAACTTGGTTTTCTTCTGAGGATATAAATTTTAATCAAAAATAGTTCTGATACAAGTTTAATTATAGAAGGAGATCACTGAAGTGTGTTTTATAGGAGATACTCCTTGAAAGTGCAAAGAACTTTTATCCAAGCTGGCTTATATGGTTTTTCCTTTGTACATGCCAGAAAAGAATCAAGTGAGATAATCTTTACTTTCATTATTAAATAATCCTACCTTTTATTAGCAGGAAAATTTCTAAACACAATTTTGAAACTGATCAAAGGAAGATATTTTTTTTGAATATACTAATCTTATTAACTAAGCTATTGTGTCATTTGGATTTCAGATTTTTTCCTACAGAGTTTCACACACACACTCTCACACACACACATATACACACTCACATACACCCTAGATCAAGGTTAAGACTGTTGGGACCAAGATATAATAAATAACGTCATCTTGCATTATCCATACAGAGGTGAAGTTACCTTATATAATGGCAGGGGCTATAGAGAAGAGGAATATTGTGATCCAAGTACCAAAATTCTAAAAAAATAAGTATAAGGAGAGGGGGAAAAAATTCTCTGAAGCCCAGTGGTAAAGATTTGAGAGAATGTTAGTTTCAATAAGGTACTAGCAACAAGAATGATGATCAACTCAAGTAACTAGCAAAACAGTATTTTTTAAGGATTTATTTATTTATTTATTTATTTATTTATTTATTTATTTGAGAGAGACAGTGGTAGGGGGGAAAGAAGACTTCTTGCTGAGCAGAGAGCCTAACATGGGGCTCAATCCCAGGAGCTAATGAAAAGACACTACACATCATATGTTATTGGGAAAATGCAAACTAAATCAGTAAGATACCACCACATCGTGGAACTCTAACAATACCCGTTCTGTTGAGGATGTGGAGCAACAGGAACTCTCATTAATTCCTAGTCGGAGAATGCAAAAAGTCAAAGCCACTTTGGAAGTTTGGTGGTTTCTTATAAAACTCTTACCATTTATCCAAATATACTCTTGCTATATGATCCATTAAGCATGAACCTGGGTATTTATCTCAAACAACTGAAAACTTAACGTTCACACAAAAACCTGCACATGGATGTTACAGCATTTTACTTATAACTGCTAAAACCTGGAAGGAAAAAAGGTGTCCTTCACTAAGAAAATGGATAAATTGTGGTACATCCAGATAATAAGAACTAAAAGGAAACAAACTATCAAGCCATAGAAAGATTTGGAAGAAACTTAAATGCATATTACTAAATGAAAGAAGCCAATCTAAAATGGTTAGATGCTGTATGATTCCAACTATATAACATTCTTTCTAAAGATAAATATGGAACTTATCTTGTTGTTTTTCTATTGAGTTATCTCTCTTGTTATTCTATAGGAATTCAATATATTTTCAGAGTATGCATCTTTCATTAGTCATGTGCATAGGGAATATTTTCTCCCTTTTTATTGTTGATGTTCTCATTGTGTTAATGGCCTCTTTGGATAAAATGAAACTCTTACTTTGAGTGTCATCCACTTCACTAAGTTATTTTTTATTTACGATTACTGTTTTGGTTGCTATTTAAGGAAATTCTACTTACAACTAGGTCATGAATATAATCTCTTACATTATTTGTAAAATATTTTGTTCACTTTACATTTAGCTCTAAAATCCAGGTGCAACTGATGATTGTGTATAGTTTGAACTTGGATTCAGTTTCATTCCCCTCCTCATATAGATACACAGTTTTTTCCACGATCATTAATTGAGGCACTTCTTTTCCCATTGCTTTGCTGAACCAGCGCTATAGACTAAATTTTGTGTCCTCCTACAATTGCTATGTTGAACCTAATTCTCAAAGTGATGGTACTTGGAGGTGGGGCTCTGAGGAGGTGATTAAGTCAATAAGGCAGAGACTTCATATTGGGATTAATGCCCTGGTAAAAGAGCCTCCAGAGAGCTTTGCCCCTTCCACCAGGTGAGGACACAGCAACAAGATAACCATCTATAAACCAAGAGGCAGGCTGTCACCAGACACTGAATCTACTATCATCTGTATCTTGAGCTTCCCAGACTCCAGAACTATGACAAATAAATTTATGTTGTTTAAAATGCCCAATATATTTTGTTTGTTTTTGTTTGTTTGTTTGTTTGTTTTATATAGCACTCCAGATGGAACAAGACAAGAACAAAAACAAAAGAGGAGTAGTTGCCAAGAATTAAAAGTAAGGCAGTGTTAGCTTGGAAATGGACCTACAGGAAAGCTTTTTGAGTGAAGGAACTGTTCTTCAGTACTAGGGGTGTGGTCACATAATTCTATGAATGTTTCAAAACCATAAAACTTAATATCAAAAAGAATAAATTTTAATGCTTACCAAACTGACATAAAACAAATAATAAGAACCACAAAACAGGACATCAGGGTATCCTGATATTAAATACAGATGGTGACAAATGAATGGAATTCTATTATAAATGTATGACATAACCTCACTACAGAGGTTGGGACAAAAAAGAACTGATCTAAATAATTTTGGAAAATTTTATTTTGACTGAAAACTACAGGTCTAAGCCTCAAGATAAAAGGAGATATTTTCTGTATGTAAACACCATACTCTAGCTGGTAAACTTGTTTCTCATTGGGCAAAGGCTTAAACTTCTGAATCTGCTTTTCATATTTACATACTGAAAAAATAAATAAATGGATGGTATTTGCAGTATTTTAAATTTTAGCCATTCTAGTATTTGTGTAATAATAGTTAATTAAGATTTTAATTTATATTTTCTTTATTTATGTTTTCTCTGAAGTGTGTTTTATAAGGTCACTAATCCCATTAATGCAGGCCTTGCCCTCATGAACTAATTACCTCCTAAAGGTCCCACCTTCAAGTATCATCATCTTAGGGATTAAGTTTTGACCTAAGGATTTTAGGGAGATAAGAACATTCAACCAAGAGCAATCCTTATGGTTTTGCCCTCCAAAATGTGTTAAGAATGCATTTATACACTATGTAATTTTTTGATCTGGCTTTTTTCACTTAGTAAAATGCATTTAAGATTTACCTAATTGATGGGGATTAAGGGATCCATTTGTTATGAGCACTGGGTGTTGTATGGAAGTGTTGAATTGTTATATTATACACCTGAAACTAATATTACACTGTATGTTAACTTACTGGAATTTAAATAAAAACCTAAAAAAATATAAAATAAAATAGCTGTGTAGTAAAAAACAAACACAAACAAACATAGATGCTTATGTTTTGTGTAAAATGCAAAGTTGTTTAAAATATGTAATTCGTGGTCAACAAATTCACAGTGCCCTTGGAAAAATAAAGGACTCAGTCCAGTTTCTTCAAACTCTATAAAATGACTGACATAATTTAAATTCTTCAATTTTCATTCATACTCACTGAAGATTAGGCATTTGAAAATAACACAGAAATACTATTTTCTTCATTAAATAAATAGGCCACTTAAAAACATCAACAAAAAATACATCATAGTCAAAATGATAAAACCAAAGGTAAGAGTAAATCTATTTTTGAAATTAGGGGGAAAAGGACACATTGAAAACAGAGAAACTATATATACGTGAGTGGCACTTGAATTTTCTACGGGAAGAGAGAAGCCAGAAGAAAAGAAAATGACTTTTTTAAAGAACAGAAGTTCAAAACAAACAAACAAAAAAACTATTAACATAGAATCCATATCCAGTGAAAATATCTTACAAATATGAAGATAAAATGTATTCACTTTGTGATAAAAGTTGAGAGAATACATTGCCAACAAACCCACAATACAAGAAATATTAAACAAAAGTCTTCAGCTGAAGTAGAATGATTTCAGTCAGCAACTTTGAAATACTGAACATAAAGGTTAAAGAATGGATACATATGAAAGTAAATATAAAATATCTCTAATATGATAACATTATGTTCTAAAAAGACTTGATTATAGAGAGCAAAAGTAATAACAATGCATTAATAGTCTATCATATATGGAAACTTAAAGTAAAAAAAAGAAAAACCAAGGTCAAGAAAGGTAAGCGATTTAAATGAACTATTTTTTAATTAAATTTTTATTTTGAAATAATTGTAGATTTACATGTTTTGTAAGAAATAATACAGAGAGGATTTTTGCACCCTTCATCTGGTTTCTACCAGTGGGTAAGGTTTTTCAATACTGTAGCACAATGCCACAATTACAATATTGTTACTAATACAGTAAAATTACAGAACATTTCCACCACCACAAAGATTCCTCATATTTTGCTTTCATAGTCACACCAACTTCCCTCCTACCCATTCCCCTTCTTTAACCTCTGTTGATCACTAACCTGTTCTCCATTTCTATATTTTTGTCACTTCGATGTCTTAAATAAATAAATCATACATTATTTAACTTTTTGGGATTGGTATTTTTCACTCAGCATAATTCTCTAGAAATGTATTCAGGTTGTTCAGTGTATCAATAGTTTTCTATTACTAAGTGGTATTACATGCTATGGATGTACCACAGTTTTTTTAAATGTCTTTATGCATATGTGACAGAGCAGTTTATGTAAAAATCATTAATATTTCATTTTTAAAACTACTAGAATTTCCAAGTAAATTGAGCAAGGTTATAGGATACTAACTTATTATAAAAAACCATTTGAATTTCTATACACTAACAACAAAGTATTGTGGATTCATTTTATGAGGTTATTGTGATAATTACCACAGACTTGGGGGGGGGCGCAAAACAACAGGAATTTATTCTCCCACTGTTCTGGAAGCCAGAAGTCCAAAATCAAGGTGTCAGCAGGGCCAGATTTATTTCACTTAGAATAACGCTGTCAAGGTATATCTATAGTGTCACAAATTACAAGATTTTATTCTTTTCTATGGCTGAGTAATTTCCTGTTATATATTGCACATTATATATCTATATCAATATCACATCTTCTTTATCCATTCATCTATTGATGTACATTTAGGTTGTTTCTATACCTTGACTATTGTATATAATGCTGTGATGAACATAGGGGTGCATATGTCTTTTCAAAGTACTGTGTTTTATTTATTTTCAGATAAATACTTAGAAGTTGAATTGTTGGATTGTATGGTAGTTTTATTTCCAATTTTTTAAGAGCGTCCTTGACAACACTTGTTATTTCCTGTTTTGTTTTGTTTTTTTTGTTTTTGTTTTTGTTTGTTTGTTTGCTTTTTGATAATAGCTATTCTGACAGGTGTGAGTTGATATCCCATTGTGGTTTTGATTTGCACTTCTCTGATGGTTAGTGGTTATGAAAATATTTTTATTTGCCTGTTGGCCATTTGTGTCTTCTTTAAAAAAAAGTCCATTCAGATCCTCTGCCTATTTTTTAAATTGGATTGTTCATTTTTTTTATATTGAGTTGTATGAGTTCTTTATATATTTTGAATGTTAACCCTTATTCATTATATAGTTGGCAAATACCTTCTCCCATTCACTGGGTTGCCTGTTTACTTCATTGATTTTCTTTCACTGTGCAAAGGCTTTTTAGTTTGATGTGGTCCCATTTGTTTAATTTTGTTTTTGTTGTCTTTGCATGAGGAGATAGATTCAGAAAAATATTCCTAAGACTGATGTGAAAGAGCTTACTGCCTGTTTTCTTTTATCTATGGTTTTAGGTCTTATATTCAAATCTTTAGTACATTTTGAGTTTATTTTCGTATCTTGTTTCCCTTGTTTCAGGAGACATATCTAGAAAGAAGTTGCTATGGCCAATGTCAAAGAGGTTTCTGGCTGTGTTCTCTTATAGCACTTTTATTGTTTCATGTCTCACATTTACATCTGTCATCCATTTTGAATTTATTTTTGTGTATAGTGTAAAAACATGGTCTAATTTCACTCTTTTGCATGTTGCTGTCCAGTTTTCCCAGCACCATTTGTTAAAGAGACTGTCTTTTTTCCATTGGGTATTCATTCCTGCTTTGTCAAAGATTATTTGACCATAGAGTGAGGGTCCATTTCTATTGATAGTATGTCTGTTTTTGTGCTATAACTATACTTTCTTGATCACTACAGCTTTGTGATATAACTTGAAGTTTGAAATTGTGATGCCTCCAGCTTTTCTTTTCTTTTTCAAGATTGCTTTGGCTATTTGGAGTCTTTGGTGGTTCCATTCAAGTTTTAGGATTGCTTATTCTAGCTCTGCAAAAAATGATGGTGGTATTTTGGTAGGGATTGCATTAAATGTATAGATTGCTTTGGGTGGTGTAGACGTTTTATTTTAACAATATTTGTTCTTCCAATGTACGAACATGGAGTGTCTTTCTATTGCTTCGTGTCATCTTCAATTTTTTTCATTAGTGTTTTATAGTTTACAAAGTACAGGTCTTTCACGTCTTTGGTTAGGTTTATTTCTAGGTATCTTATTATTTTGGTGCAATTGTAAATGAGATTGATTCCTTGATTTCTCTTTTTCCTGCTTCATTATTGGTATATAGAAATGAAAACTGATTTCTGTACATTGATTTTGCATCATGCAACTTTACTGAATTCATATTTCAGTTCTAGCAGCTTCTGGTGGAGTCTTTTGGGCTTCCTATATAGAGTATCATGTAATCTGTAAGAGGTTAAAGTTTGACTTCTTCTTTGCCAATTTGGATGTATTTTATTTCTTTTTATTGTCTGATTGCTGAGGCTTGGACTTTCAGTACTGTGTTAAATAACAGCGGTGAGAATGAACATCCTTGTCCTGTTCCTGACTATAGAGGAAAAGCTCTCAGTTGTTCCCCATTAAAATGCTATTAGCTGAGGGGCACCTGGGTGGCTCAGTCATTAAGCGTCTGCCTTCGGCTCAGGGCATGATCCCAGGTCCTGGGATCAAGTCCCACATTGGGCTCCCCAGTCTGCTGGGAGCCTGCTTCTTCCTCTCCCACTCCCCCTGCTTGTGTTCCCTCTCTAGCTGGCTGTCTCTGTGTCAAATATATAAATAAAATCTTTTACAAAATTTTAAAAAGTAACATGAGAGTTTTCCATAGCTGTCCTTTAAGATGTTGTGATATGTACCCTCTAAACCTACTTTGTTGAGGGTTTTTATCATTGATGGATGTTATACCTCTTCAAATTCTTTTTCTGTGTCTATTGAAAGGATCATATGGTTCTTATTCCTTCTTTGATTAATATGGTGTATCATGTTAATTGATTTGCAAATATTGAACTACACTTTAAAACCAGGAGTAAATCCCACTTGATCATGGTGAATGATTTTTTTTTAATGTATTGTTAGCTTCAGTTTGCTAGTATCTTGTTGAGAATTTTTACATCCGTGTCTATCAGGGATTTTGGCCTGTAGTTCTCTTTTTTAAGATCTTCATCTGGTTTTAGTATCAGCACAATGCTGAAGTTGTAGAATGAATTTAGAAGTTTGACTCCCTCTTCTAATTTTTGGAATACTTTGAGAAGAATAGGTATTAATTCTTCTTTAAATGTTTGGTAGACTTCCCCTGTGAAGCCATCTGGTCCTGCACGTTTGTTTGTTGGGAGTTTTTTGATTCCAGATTCAATTTCTTTGCTGGTTATTGGTCTGTTCAAGTCTTCTATTTCATCCTGTTTCAGTTTTGATAGTTTATATATTTCTAGGAATTTATCTATATCTTCCAGGTTATCCTGTTCATTGGCATATAGTTTTTCCTAATACTCTCTTATAATTGCTTTTTATTTTTGTGGTGTTAGTTGTTATTTCTCCTCTCTCATCAGTGATTTTATTTATTTAGATCCTTTCTCTTTTCTAAGTCTGATTAGGGGTTTATCAATTGAAATAATTTTTTCAAAAACTGTATCCTGTTTTCATTGATCTGTTCTATTGTTCTTTTAGTGTCTGTATCATTTGTTTCTGCTCTAATCTTTATTATTTCCTTCCTTCTGCTGGCTTTAGGCTTTGTTTATTGTTATTTTTCTAGTTCCTTTAGATCTAAGATTTCATTGTTTATTTGAGACTTCTTGCTTCTTGAGGTAGGCATGTATTGCTATATATTTCCCTCTTATGACCACTTTTGCTACATTCCAAAGGTTTTGGACCATTATATTTACTTTCTCATTTGTTTCCAGATTTTTTTTCTTCTTCTTCTTCTACCTCCTTTGATTTCCCATTCATGATTTAGTAGCATGGTATTTAACCTCCATTTATTTGTGGTCTTTCCAAATTTTTTCTTGTGGTTGACTTCAAGCTTCAAGTAATGTGATCAGAAAAGATGTGTCATATGATTTCAATCTTTCTGTATTTAGAGACCTGATTTGTGACCTAATATATGATCTATTCTGGAGAATATCCCATGTGCACTTGAGAAGAATGTGTAGTCTGCTCTTTTAGGATGGAATGTTGTGAATACTATCTGTAAAGTCCATCTGGTCCAGTGTGGTATTTCAAAGTCATTGTTTCTTCATTTATTTTCTGTTTAGGTGATCTAACCATTGATGTAAGTGGGGTGTTAACATCTCCTACTATTATTACATCATTATCAATTAGTTCCTTCATGTTTGATATTAAATTTTTTATGTATTTGGATGCTCCCATGTTGGGTGCATAAATATTTATAATTATTGTATCTTCTTGGTGGATAGTCCCTTTTATTATGGTATAGTGCCTTTCTTTGTCTCTTGTTACAATCTTTATTTTAAAGTCTATTTTGTCTGATATAATACTGCTGCTCTGGCTTTCTGTTAGCATACATTTCCATGATAAATGCTTCTCCATCCCTTCACTTTCAATCTACAGGTGTCTTTAGGTCTAAAATATGTCTCTTGTAGGCAGCGTATAGATAGGTCTTGCTTATTTACCCACGCTGACAACCTATGTGTTTTTTGGAGAATTTAGTCCATTTATATTCAAAGTAATATGGATAGATATGTATTTAGTGCCATTTTATTGCTTGTTTTATCATGGCTTCTGGAAATTTCTCTGATCCTTCTTTGTCTTTGTCACTTTTTGTCACTCCTCTCCACTCAAAGAGTCTCCTTTAATATTCTTATAGGGCTGCTTTAGTGTTTGTTTGCCTGGGAAACTATCTTTTCTTCTGTTCAGAATGATAGCTTTGCTGGATAGAGTATTCTTGGCTGCAGACTTTTCCCATTCAACATTTTGAATATATGATTCCCTTCCCTTCTGGCCTGCAAAATTTCTTTTGTGAAATCTCTAGCTAACCTTACGTGTCTTCCTTGGTAAGTTAAGGACTTCTTTTGTCTTGCTGCTTTTAAGATTTTTAATTTACCACAATATTTTGCAAATTTTAAAAATATTTTCTACCTTTTTGCTGAAGTTCTCACTTTGTTCATTCATTCTTCTCCTGAGTTCAGTAAATTTCTTGATGAGCATCACTTCAAATTTTTTATCTGCTGGCTTGCTTATCTTCATTTGGTTAGTTCTTTTTTAAAGGCTTTGTCTTTTTCTTTCCTTTGGAAAATATTCACCTGTCTCCTCATTTTACTTAATTCTCTGTGTTTGTTCCTATGTATTGCATAGTTCAGCTACATTTCACAGTCTTAAAGGAATGGTCTTATATAGGAAATGTCCTCTGGGGCCGAGAAGCACAATCTCTTGGCCATCAGAGCCTGGTGCTCCAAGTTGTCTTCTGTGTGAGCTACATGTGCCCTTCTCCTGTAGCTGGACCTGACTTTTGCAGGCATATTGGTAGGTGTGCCTGGCTGCCAACCTAGCTGGCTGTGAGGCCTGGTCATGACTGCTGTGGGTGTTCTGGTAGAAAGGGATGGCCCACAGCTTCACTGGTTGCAAAGCCTTTCCCCTGACACCGCTGACCATGAAACTCCACTGCAACAACTGTGGTTATGCTAGTAGGTGGGGTTATCCTACCATGGGCTGTGAGGCCCAGTGTAGGTGCAGAGTTTTGGGGGGCTCTCAGTGGTGCTCACTGCCTTGCGTTAACAGTCTAAAGGGAGGATTCCAAAATGGCAATCACTAGTGCCATGATCAGCATGACTAAATAAATAGCAAAAATGGCTACTGTCAGTGTCTCTTCCTGGGGAGAGGCCCAGCTGCTTCCTGCCTCTCTGACGGGTATTTCAAGATTACTAAGAGGGTCTCCTTTACCTATAGCTCATGTATTTTCAATATGAAGTTTTTCTCTGGTTTCCAGGTTGAGTGAGTCTATACTTGAGCCTTTTAAGAGCAGGTTTTCCTTTCCTTACAGTTCTGTAGTTTTCCTAGACATATTTCCTATTGGTTTTCAAAGCCATGTAGTTTGGTGCACAATTTAAGGATTGGGATGCCTGATGTGGAGCTGAAATTTCTTGCTTCTCAGGGAAATATTCCATACATTTAAGATCCCTCCTAACCATGGACTGCCTCGCCTGTGGTATTTTGTGTGTGTGTGTTTCCCTCAGTGAGACCATGTGTCTCCATCTTCTACCCATCTTGGTTCTGTCTCTTGTGGAGACTTTACTTATCTAGTTTCTAGGTCCCCTTCAGAGGGAATTACTCCATTGTAATTATAGGCTTGCTGTATCAATGGGAAGAAGTGATCTCAGGATCTTCTTACACCTCCACCTTGAATTTTCCACACTTATTCTTTTATTATTGTTCTGTGTTCTGTTTTCTTTAGTGAGCCATTGATCAAGATAGTCATTATCTGTTTTGTTTTTAGTTCTTAGTTTTTTTTTTCTAGGACAATCAAAAACGTGCTTGAATAGCTATGCTCCAAAGTTTTACTAAAGCCCTTCTTACTTTTCACATATCCACAATCATAAACATAAAGTTAAACTTCCCTGTGAATTTACACTTATCTGACAAATAGGCCAATAACTTAAGCTATGATATAAAGATGAGATAAATCTTAAGCATGATTCTACTTATCTACTTAATGTTCTAGCTTAGATAGAAGATACCATTTCCAAAGAAGAGTTACAATTTATTTAAAACTAGTCTCATTAAGTACAAATTTATCTCAAAGAAATAAATTCTTCACTTGTGAGAGGTTAACAGTCATTTACAACATTTCTCTAGTGTTTACTAAGAAACATTTATGGAATTTTCCTAGTCTCACTATCTACTTCAGACAATGGGCTTCCTACTTTTCTGAAATAGTCACATGTTACTTAACTAAGTCATGGTAACCAATAGTTTACTGGGAACTAAAATATGAATGGGAATGTTGTGATTTAGTATTATCTTTTCAATACTACCTCCTCTAGAACTTCCTAATTATCAAAAACATTCAAGGTTCATTTTGACCCATTGTTCCTGCATCTCAGAAAAAGTGATCACAAAATAATTTGATTTTTGCAGGAAAGAATAAATACATGCCTTAATTAGAGATTTGAAACCATAAAAACTTTAGGTGAATTTTGGAAGGCTTATTTCTGTTCTCAAGCCTCTTTATATCATGCTTTCCAGGAAGCAAGGAGAGTGGGAAAAAGCATGCATTCAAAGACTGACAGAGTAGATACACACTTTCAGTCAGCTCACTGAAATTTTCACTCAAATAGTTTGTGAAACCAAGAAGGCATTATTTCAAAACAGAGCTGTCCAAGACATAATATTAGTCACTCAAGGTTGTTTATTTTAAAGGAAGAATATTGTACTTCTATCTCTACTTGCATCTAAAATTTTTAATATTGTTAACATTCAGGAAACAAATAAATAAAATCATAAAAATGGAATATTTGGCTATTATTCCTATATGGTATTCTGTCAACTTTTTAGTTTGGAAATAGAACCTTGAATCGAGAAGGCTTGATTTAATTGAGGATATCTTGGCTCCTTGTTTGAAGAAACTAAAAACTTTATCTTAATCCTTTTCTTAGAATTTATCTACATTTCAGCATTTAAATGTGTGAACTTCAGAGTTTTAAATGTTACTTACTATCTATTGTCCAATTAAATATCCCAACATGGAAATATTCAACAAAAACATGTATCTATATATTGATTACCTATATCTATATCTATCTATATATAGTGGTTGAAACAACCACCACTGGAATCCTGCTGTGTATTTATGACTATTCAAACCATAGTATGGATTGGACTGATCACTTCCCCAGGCTAATTCCAGCTTGGGCTAATAATGACTATAAACTAGAACTGAAAATTGACTTGATATGTTAGCATGACATATAAGAATGTAGATGACCTATATCAACTTGACTTACTTGTGTTTTCCAAGAAACTTCTGTATGAGAAAGATAAGACTATAAAACAGTAAATAAATTTACTACTTCTTTAAGGAAATTCTTACAAATAGATTTATCAGATAAAGTAGTCTACTCAGTTGGACAACTTGTCAACTACTTATCAAGTATAGCTTGCTTTCAAAACTCACTTTAACATGGTTGTTCATGCATTCACCAATCCTAGACAAATTAAAAAAAATCACAGATTTTGTCTAATCCTAATAAGTTCTCTACCTTAAAACTTTAATCATATGGACCCAAATTGAAAGCATGATAAATATTCCCCTCCTGTTTCCCTTTCTGAGACACTGTCAAGATGTTAAGTTAGTGTGTGTCCTTACTGAAGTTAAGTCTGAATAAATTTAGCTTTACTTTATTAAGCAGTCTCTTGTTGGGATGCCTGGGTGACTCAGTCAGTTAAGCATCTGTCTTCAGCTCAAGTCATGATCCCAGGGTCCTGGGATTGAGTCCAACATCAGGTTCCTTGCTCAGGGGGAGCCTCCTTCTTCCCCTTGGCCTGCCGCTCCTCTTGCTCACCCTCTCTTTTTCTCTCTGACAAATATATAAACAAAATCTAAAAAAAAAAAGAGGTCTCTTGGTGATGTTTTGAGTGAGTTCCACGGTTTTCATCCATTAGTGATGCTTGGAGACAGCATGGAATAAGAAGTCATGAAACAGATATTTCATTACTAACTTTTTTTTCTGTTTATTACCTTTCTGTACTTCAATTTTCTCATTTTTAGAGAAAAAGTGCAGACATTTTATGTTTGTTTTTATTAAATTTTAATAAATTAATGACTAAATATAAGAAATTTTCATAATCACCCATACATATTTGATTTTATGAGTGATTTCATCTAACATTTAATATTTTTCTTTTTACATTAATCATTTCAGTACCAAAGTCTATGTATGTGTCTGTATATATACACACACACACACACACACACTATATATATATACATATATATGTATATATACATATATACTCTAGATACCTTATGTAACCATGTACATAGGTACTCATTATTTCTGATAGTTGATGCCTCACATTTCCATTTCATATATAAATGGATTATATTTTTAAGTCCAACTGTTCAGTTCTTAACCATGATATTTACATGATAATTACAGGGTTTGTATGTTGCTTTCTGCATCATTGGTATAAGTACGACAGAAGGCTCATATAGTAAACAAATATACACAATTCATTTCCTTAACTGCTCCTTCCCTACAGGAAAAATCTTTTGCTTTTAAAAAACTTAAAAACTTTTTTTTTTTTTTTAGGGGCGCCTGGGTGGCACAGTGGTTAAGCGTCTGCCTTCGGCTCAGGGCGTGATCCCGGCGATATGGGATCGAACCCCACGTCGGGCTCTTCTGCTATGAGCCTGCTTCTTTCTCTCCCACTCCCCCTGCTTGTGTTCCTTCTCTCGCTGGCTGTCTCTGTCTCTGTCGAATAAATAAATAAAATCTTTAAAAAAAAACATTTTTTTTTAAATAACAACATTTGACCTTGCCTACAGAAAACAATAATGGCTGCGTGTAACTTGCATTGCGTTTCTCCAGGCAAAGTCAAACTTTGAAGAATGCTTTTTGACTCCTGATGTCCCTTGATCCCTTGGGTATTATAGACTTCTCAGGATCACAGATAAAATTCGTGTTGCTAGAAGCACTCTGTGAAAATGCCTTTAAAGTGTTTTTCCCTATAGACTCAGATTTCATTATTCTTTTCTTCAGGCAATAAGAAATCTGAATATGCACTTTTTTATCACTTTGTATTTGGGAATAATTTATTTGAATATGTAAATATTGGCAAAAATGGTCATTATCCTATCCAAAGTATAATTACTTTGTCAATCAATCAACTAAGTATGCAGACACAGTTATTATGGGTGATTTTGTAAGAAGACAAACACATAAACTTAAAAAAACACACCTCAAGAAGGTAACCACCAAATTAGGAAAAATAGAAATATAAATGAATGAATGAATGAATTATTTTTTTAAAATAATGATCATGTATCTGGGATCGAGCCCCACGTCAGGCTCTTCTGCTATGAGCCTGCTTCTTCCTCTCCCACTCCCCCTGCTTGTGTTCCCTCTCTCGCTGTCTCTATCTCTGTCAAATAAATAAAATCTTTAAAAAAAAATAATGATCATGTAATAACAGCAATAGTATATGGCATTTTTAAAAGATATGTTATTCAAATTGAAAGGTAGATAAGGAAATCCCCAAGTTGTGGATTACTGGTTAATAAAGATTCATAAAAAATGTGGGGTGAAAGATTAGGCAGACTTTAAATAAACAATGAAAAAAGTGCAGGCAGGGTTAACAGCATGCACAGACCCACAGTTATGAGTATAATGAAGGTATTTTTGGAAGCAGTGGATAAGTTACATTTACTGTATTTGATGATATGGACAAAAGTAATTTGTAAACATAAACATGTTAATTTTTTAAATTAGAGTAACAGTGATTTTAAGTCCACAAAACATTATTGTTACATTATGTATCATGGTTTTCCGTACTTATTTCAACATCAAATATTATTCTTATTACAAGAGTAATAAATATTTGTTATGAAAACATCAAATAATACAAACATATATAAAACAGAAAACATAGCTTCCTGTATCTCACTAACAAAGATAACTACTATTAACTCTTTGGAAAATAGTATGCTTATGTGATGTGTGTTTCTATATGGACTAGTTTATATAAATGAGGGTTTTTGTAGTTGATGATTTTGTTAATTCTGAAATTACCTCGTTTCACAACACTTAGGTATGAGATTTTTAGTTTTTGCATTTAAACACACCATATTGGGGCGCTTGGGTGACTCACTTGGTTCAGCATCTGACTCTTGATTTCGGCTCAGGTCATGAGATTGAGCCCCATATCAGGCTCCATGCTCAGCAGGGAGTCTGCTTGGGATTTTCTCTTTTCCTCTCAAGGTGCCCTTTCCCCAAGTCTCATGTGCGCTCTCTCTCTCTAAAGTGAATAAATAGAAATCTTTAAAAAATAAAAAGTTAAAAAATAAAAATAAATAAAGACATCAATATTTACTAGATGGGGCCATACTGTTCTATATTTTCCCTCATTCACAAAATTGATGTAGACTTTTTCCTTTCCATCTTTACATCAGCTGCAAACTATTTAACCACAGGACTGCTGACATTTTAAAACAACTTTCTATTGCAAAAATTTAGTTATTTTCTAATAATTCAATATTGTCAGTAATGCAATTTTAGATATTTATTTTTGCATATTTGTGTGAATAATTCTATGAGATAAATTCCTGTAAGTAGAATAGCTAATTTAAAGGTTACCTATGTTTTAAAATTTGATTCCTGTGAACAATATACTAAAGTAAGTGTTTCAACTCTGAGGAATACAGTATGGTGTTACCGTCTTTAATACATGCTGGTTAATTAATTGTTGCTGTTTATCAGTTATATGTTTAACATGAGTTAGCTCATAGAATATTCATACAAACTCTAAAGTAGGTCATCTTTTTCAGACAAGGAAACTGAGGCACAGGGATAGTAATAATTGTTACAGTCATACAGGCAGTTCATGGCAGACATAAATTCCAGCCCAGTCTGTGTCTGCCACCTTTCTCTCAACTACAATTCCACTAGGCTGTTCACATGAGAACTCATTTTAAAGACAAAGAAAAGTAAGAAAAGTAAGAACGAAAGAACGAAAGAAAGAAAAGTGCATCACAAAATTAAATATGTCTAGTGGTGCCTGGGTGGCTCAGTCGGTTAAGCATCAGATTCTTGGTTTCAGCTCAGGACATGATCTCAGAGTCAATGAGGTGAAGTCATATGTTGGGCTCTGCACTCAGTCTGCTGGGGAGACTCTTCTTCTCCCCTCCTCTGCTCATGCGCTCTCACACTCTCTAAAATAAATAAATAAAATCTTTAAGATTTTAAAGAAATGCCTAAAAAATATAATAATAATAATAAAATTCTCAATTCACACAATGAATAACCTGAAATTTGCTTCTCCAGTCAAAAGTGGATCAGTTAAAATATAACTTACTACAAACTATTTTTTAAAAATAGTAAGAACTGTATGGTATAAAAATCAAATATCATAAGTCAAGACTATTAAAAAGAAACCTACTCAAAAAGTCATCAAAAATGAACAAACCTAAGGACAATCTTTAATGTTACAGTTATCTTATAAATTTAACATAAAAAATTTGAACAACACCAGAAATTCGTAAGTGCAGGTATGCTATTTATGAATATATTAAATTATATTGTGGTTTGGGTTAGCTCAATTATTCATAGATCTATTTCTGTGATCATGCTTTAGCAAGTGTGATACCAACATGTCACCACAGATTCATGCCCCAGGAGAATGTGCAAATGTGATTTTGAAAAATGCAAATGAAGTTCTACAATCCATGCCCATCCATAAAGGAAGCTTGATTGTGCCTCTTTCATGTGACACTTTTGCTGTTTTCCCTATAATGTTAGACAATATTTAAGTAGCTGAAAATTGGTACTTACGCTTCTAAGGAAGTGAACATGTTAAAGAGCAGAAGGTGACATTAAAAAATAAGCCTGAGAAATTTGCCTTTCAAATAAGCATATGCCTGTGTGTGTATGTATGTGTGTGTATACATATATATATTTTATACATATATTAAAATTTTATATACATATATAAAATACATAATACATAATCTTTATATATATGGAGAGAGATCATATATATATAAATATATGTGAACATTTATAATGGTTTAGAAATAATTTGTTGCTTTGCTTAATTTTGAAGGCCTTGATACATTAAATATGCATTTTTAGATATATTTTATTCCAAATATAGTGATGTGTGTGCCAATATATAAATATTCATATATAAACAATGTAAGTGTATAAAAAGTATAAACTGTGATATAGTTAGTGTACTGAGAGTGATTGAAAATGGAATGTTGTTCTTTCAACTTTGAGATCACTGTGCTTTCAGTATAAAATTTACACATTTGTAGAAACATGGCAGGAAAATACCAAGAAACTTTAAAACTTAAAAGGATAACATTGAGTCTTGTTATGCATTTTGGTTTCTTTTAGCATTTTCACACAGCAAATCCATACATTTAAAAACATTGTTAAAAGTAGAAAATAAAAATACCACAACAGATGATTTACGATCACTAATATTCTTGGCAAGTTTCTCATAGCAGTTATATAACAGTGACTATAAATTAGGGTCAAACAACTATAGCATAATTAGTAACAACCACCTGTTGGAAACAGGCTTTTATGAGCCTTCTATTTTGCTTATGTGTAATATATTTTTACACAAATGCACATGGTTTCTGCAATGTTTATTTTCATGAACTCATACCTGATTTCTGACTTCTGAACAAGAGTAAAGAAACTGTTCATAGAGTTACAGGGATTGCTGACTTCTTTGCTCAGTAATCTGATTTAATCAACAAGGAAATGTAGTTAAGACATTATTCTACTCTGGTATTGCATGACTATGAAATTATGATGACTAAACTCCTAGAAACCTTTATTTTAATGATGTTTATCTATTTAATTTTCTATTTGCTATTTTTTAGATGTTCTTTCCAGTTAGCTAATATTTTACCCCAATGACTCTATAGATAGCTGAGACTATTATGCATTATTTACAAATTTGTATTCTTCTGTAATTAAAATTTATTTAAAAACTTGCAAGATGAAAACTAAAGCCAACAAAATGTCTTGTCCCCATGTGAATATTGTTATCAAGCAAAAATGTCTTAGGTGTTTCTCCAGGACGTATCTACTCCAAGGAGATAAGACTGAACCAATGAGGGGCGCCTGGGTGGCACAGCGGTTAAGCGTTTGCCTTCGGCTCAGGGCGTGATCCCGGTGTTATGGGATCGAGCCCCACGTCAGGCTCTTCTGCTATGAGCCTGCTTCTTCCTCTCCCACTCCCCCTGCTTGTGTTCCCTCTCTCGCTGGCTGTCTCTATCTCTGTCGAATAAATAAATAAAATCTTTAAAAAAAAAAAAAGACTGAACCAATGAAACAGGTTACTTATCAAAACTAATAGCTTGCTCATCAAGAACTATATCAAGGCTTTCTTTTTGCTGTGTTAACCAATCCAACAGCATTTCATTATCAACCTCCACAATCCTAATCAGCTTCCCATCTGGCAAGACTTGTCTTTTTATCCTCCTTATTCATCTATTTTGAGACACTACTAAGATGGTCACAGTGAGGTTTTTCCTTACAGCAAGAGGTCTAAATTTGGTTATAACTGATCAAGATGAATTTCTGGTGGTTTTGGGGGGAGTTTCTTTATACCTTTCACCCAGTTTCACCACTCGTGAACATTTGCTACATTGACTGTACAAATTCTCTCTTTTGACTTTTTTTCTGAACCATGTGAGGTAAATTCCGATATCATGTCCCTTTAGTTCTTAATGCTTCAGTGTATATTTTCTAAGAACCAGGACAATCTCTTACATAACAACAGCACATTTTTCAACAAGAAATTTGACATTATAGAATACTATGATTTAATGTACACTCTATGTTATAAATCTGTCTAGAGCAAGTTTAAACCTTCATCAATACTACAGTGTAATGGAGATCTGTTAAATTAGAAGGGTCTGGGTTCCTATTCTACTTCTGAGCTAATAAGCCTGCAGCTGTGTGTGTGTGTATAAATCTATATCTATTGGCTCTGTCTTTATATCTATATCTATATCAACATTCTGCATATATAAACATATGCTATATTTGTATGTGGTGTGCGTGTGCAGGTTTTAAAAGAGTGCCTGCCTCTGAGTCAGAGACAAAGGAGATTTTATTTCTCATTGCAAAGTCAGCAGCTAGAGCAACAGCTTGCACCAGTTCCCCAAGCCCCAATCTTGACAGCATAACATGGTAAGGGACAGATTGTACCTGTATATGCGGTGAAATGCATTTCAGAAGAATGACCCCAAAATTAGGAAAGCTTCTGGCTACATCTTCCCCTCCAGAGAAAGAGAGAGAAGCTTTATCATTATTCTGGAATCTATTCAGAGAAAGAAAGGTCTGTATCTTTATCTCCTACATTAGTTAAGGCATAAATTAGTTACATTGTTTGCAAGAAAAAAAATAGCTTCTTAAAGTGAACATATCACACCTCTTTCTAGATATTTCCAAATGAATGCCTTACATAGAGAAAAAACTCTGAATTACAGCAGTGGGACTTCTGAGTTTCTATATCCAAGAAATGTAGGAATGATAATATTGTTAGAAAAGAGGCTAGGGGCACCTGGCTGGCCCAGTCGATGAAGCATGTGACTCTTGCTCTCAGGATTGTGATTTCGAGCCCCACATTGGGCCTAGAGATTACTTAAAAATAAAATCTTCTGGAAAAAAAAAAGAGAAGAGAAGAGAAGAGGCTAAGATGCTGGTCTTGGTAAGACATGTTTCTAAAACACTACTATACGTACTCAGATTGTAAGTGAGGACTTTGTGGCCTGATAAAATTTATAGAGGGGATGTCTTCTCCTTGTGCCTTTCAAAACCCCTAAATGAGAGCAAACTAACAGCTTAGGTTAAATCTGAGCAAAAGGAATTATTAAACTACTACAAAATTTATAGGCCTGGATGACAAATACAACAACAAGTTATTTTAATCAACTTTCTCAGTTCTCTAAACATTGCTCTAAATCAACTAAAATGAATAATGTGGCAGTTTATTAAAATTCATTTTTAAACATCTCAGTTGAAAAAGAAGTAAAGACTCCAAATGTAAATAACAAGTTTATCCAAACTGTAACTCACTGAATAAACTCAGTACTGATTCCCAGTAGCTGCAAGGTATTTTCCTTTAATGCATAAAAAAGCCCTTTCATAATAAACATACTAGAAACTTCCATATCCTAAATTTATATAAATAGTCTTCTTTTTCGTTAGAGGAGGCCACAATAATAAAACTACAAGTGTAAGGGTGTTTCTTAAAAATGTTGATTCGATAAATATTTAAATAAATTTTAAATAGACTTTTGGGATAATGAGAAAACATATCCAAAGGTGAGAGGTAAATAATTATGAAGTGGTTAAATGAAGAAATCAATAAAAAGAGAAATATTGGTATCTCTTTTAGACAATCAGAATACATAAAAAGAGACTGGATGCCCTAGGAATAAATAAGCCAGAAAAAAAAAAAAACCTGGAGGTTTTAAAGATCAACATTTACATGAGCAGGGTCTTAGGTGGCCAGAGGCAGGTCAGCTCCAAGGTTGAAATAGAGAGGATCTACTTGAATTAGTAATATAAACAGAAAAGTATCTGCAGAAGGAAAAAAAAAATGACAGGAGAAGATTGGGTAGGGAGTGTGTGGGAATGTGCTGTTTGTGTGGTGTATTACTTTCCTAGGACTACCATAACAAACTACCACAAACTAGATGCCTCAAAACAGCAGAAATTTATTGTCTCATAGTTCTGGAGGCTAAAAGTCCAAAACTAAGATGTCAGCAAGCCATCTTCTCTCTAAAACTTATATGGGAGAATCCTCCCTTGCCTCTTCATAATTTCTGATGGATTGCATGCAATCCTCAGCATTCCTTGATTTATAGCTGCGTAATTTCAATCCCTTATGCTTTCATTGTTACATGACATTCTCCCCTCATGTGTCTGTCTGTTTCTCCTCCTCTCTGCTTAGGACACCTGTCATATTGGGTTGAGCACCCACCCTAGTCAGGTGTGACTTCATCTTTATTTATATCTTCAAAAACCTTATTTCTAAATAAGGTTCTAAATAAGGTTTCTAAATAATAAACTTCACATTTTGAAGTACTAGGAATTAGGGCTTTAACATTTCTTTTTGGGGGGACACAATTAGACCTATAACATATAGGTTATGGGTTAGATGAAGGGCCCCATGTTCTTCTAGTTGCCACCATCAAATCATTCTCATGAAAAGATCTTGATATTAGTAATTAGATATATAAATTTAAGGAAGTATGTATCAATTGTCATTTTGAAAATGAACTAATTCCATATCTGATAATTTTGTCCTATGAGGTATCCCAGAATGTGTTAATACACAAAGATACTCAATGCAACATCTCATGTGGTACCAAAAAATAAATATACAACATTAAGTACAATTGTTATATATATTATATAATGAAATATTTTGTAATTATTAAAATGACACAAAAACTTACCATAAAAACTATTCCTTATGATATAATGTTAAGTGAAAAAAAAGATAAAAATTATGAGAAAATTACGTACAGAATGTAATCCTATAATTAAAGCTTAAACAATGAATGGGAAGAAATATGCCAAAATGTTAACAGTGGCTATTTTGAGAGGGTCTAGAGTACTGGATAATTTTTGTACTTTTTTCATTTTATTAATTTTCAATGAAAAGAATAAAGTGTTGATAGGAGAGAAAATATAATATAAATCTTTGGTGATTAAAGGATTAAAGTACATAGTCCTTTTATTTGTTTCAGCTAGTGAATCCATTGATTTAATCTTATCCACCTGGATGTTTAAACCTGTAGACAGATCTAGATGTTGCAGGTTGTCTTTTCTTACACCTCTGATGAACTCTTATCACTTACCACAGAACAAAAAGCCAATTAAAGCCCATTATTCTTGAATTGGTTGAAAGAGTTTGTTTAATAACTGGTTACCTGGAACATTTCAGAAAAATTAATGACTGAGCCACCCAGGAGCACCAAGATTTCATTCTTTGTGATGGCCATGTAATATTCCATTATATTTATATATACATACCACATCTTCTTCATATCTTCTTTAGTCGATGGCTATTTTGACTCTTTCTATAATTTGACTATTATTGATAATGCTGCTATAAATATCAGGGTGCATGTGGCCCTTTGGGTCAGTATTTTTATATAGTACAAAATCTAGTAGTGGAATTGTTAGGTCATATGGTAGTTCTATTTTTTAACTTTTTGGGGAACCCCCATACTGTTTTCCAGAGTCGCTACATCAGTTTGCATTTCCAAAAACCCTGTAAAAAGGTTCCCCTTTCTCCACATCCTTGCCAACATCTGTTATTTCCTGAGCTATTAATTTTAGCCATTCTAATAGGTGTGAGTGGTATTTCTTCACGGTTTTGATTTGTATTTCCCTGACGATGCGTGATGTTGAGCATCTTTTCATCTATCTGTTGGCCTTCTGGATGTCTTCTTTGGAAAAAATGTCTATTCGTGTTTTCTGTCCATTTCTTAACTGGAATATTTGTTTTTGGGTGTTGAATTTGATAAATTCTTTATAGATTTTGGATACTAACCCTTTATTGGATATGTCATTTGCAAGAAACTTCTCCTGTTCCATAGGTTGCCTTTTAGTTTTATTGATTGTTTTCTTTTCTGTGTGGAAGCTTTTTATCATGATGAAGTCCCAATAGTTCATTTTTTGCTTTTGTTTCCCTTGCCTCTGGAGACATATTTAGTAAGAAGTGGTTCACTTTAATGTCCTCTGCACAATATAGACACACATACACACATCTCCCCACCAAACACACATATGGTTTGTTCTTTACAACATGATTTATGCCACATTTTGGCAAACTGATAATATTTATGTTACATGACTATACAAATAACATTTCTTCTCAGTTGAAGGGTTATTATGAAAATTTTTGTATATTTTCCCCAAGAATTAGTAACTTTTTATATTCTTAATTTTCTTTTTACAATTTAACAGTTTTTCCAAATGTTCCAATGTCCATTAACATTTTTTTTCAAAGTGCTTAAGCATATTCAATAATATGATGTCCATTTTTTTTTCTTTTTTAAATACCCTTCCTACTTTGGCCACCCATCATCCTGCCTGAAATAGATGAGTTCTCTCTTAGTCTGGTATTAGCCACTTCTTAGATTCAGGTATCCTAAGCAATAGGCTTTGATTGCTAGATCTTCTATATTCCTTTTTGAAGGTTTCTTTCATTTTCACTTTGGTTAAAAACTTGAGAAAGGGTGACTGCCAAGTAATTTATTTTCTTCTAAGGCTAGTTCTTTTCTAAGAGAAATGTTTATTCTCTCTAGATACTTTTAAGTTTCTAATTTTCAGTGTCATGACACATTATGGTAATGTGACCTGAAAAGTCTTTTTCATATATGCATTTAGCTCATTATAGGCCATTATTATTATTATTATTATTATTATTATTACTTTAATGACTCCTTTTCTATTCTTTTCTTTCCCCATCTGAGAACTCCTTTCACTCAGATTTTAGATCTGTTTTGATTCTCTAATTTTGTTTTATTTTCCATCTCTTCATCTTTTTGTTCTCATTTCTGGGAGTTTTAATATACTTTACATTACAGGCTTTCTATAATAGCCAGGGTGCCCATTAGCCTAGAAACAGCAACTTAAATTTCAGTGGCTTAACACAATAAAGGTTTATTTTTTACACTGGCTATAGGAGGTTCTTATTGAACAGCTTCCTTGGATAACTGCTATAAGCACTGGCATTAAGGAGATATTTCTTGTATTTTGTGTCCCTGCTGACTTCTAGGCCCTCAAAGATCTAGACATACCAAGAAAATAATAGCATATAGTACATCATATGAGCAGGATTAGATGTTTCTTGTGTCATTTCTATCCTTGTCCGGAACATAGCCACATGATTTTCAGCTTGAAGCAAGAGGATTTGTGAAATGCAGTTTGGCTGAGTGCCCACAAAGATGAGAGCCGAATGCTGATGACATAAGCAAGCTCTACATCACAGTAATTGTTACTATGTTGATATATGTTTCTTAGCCAAACTAACCTGAAAGTGAAACTACTCTCACCAATCTGGATGTATTTATAACAATACCACTTATGAAGTGGTATTTCTCTTTCTCTGTATCTCCTTAATATTAAAGGTCTCCCAGCCTCCATTCAAACATACTTCTAAATAACTAAGTATTCTATGTATTCAAATGAGTTTTTTTTCAAATGTGGTCACAAGTATGATCTTCTCAGCCACCATATCATGTCTACTATAGTCTTCCATTTCTGTTCTTATACTATTCAGTTGGGCATCCTTTACTATTATCTCTTCTCACCTAATTCCACTCTATCCATTTGATTGCAGCAGAAGGTAACCCTGTTTATACAATTTGATGTGGATACTCTGGCCCCAGGCGATTGGTCAAAGGGTGATCATTTGAACAAAAATGGGCCAATAACTGTCTATCAACTGTGAATTTGAAATTGAAGCAAGGAACGTTTAGCCTAAATTCAAATATATTTGTGAATTGATACAATTGACAATTGACTTTTTTTTTTAAATGAAGATTTTTCTGCCCATGCAAACTACAGTGTAAGTCAACAGACACTCTAGAGTTGAAGAAAAAGACAGAGTGAACCATACATGATATGAAGTTTATTGGTCTCTTCTTGGCCTCTTCATGGTGCTTTAGGACTTGATTTCAGTGCATTTGGGATCTCAGCAACACTCCCATTCTTAAGGCTTATGAGATGTCTTAAAAGACTTCATCCCACTAACAAAGTCCCCCTTTTCTTGCACGAGTTCTACTGGGTTCAAATATTTAAGACCATAAGCATAGGGGCTCCTGGGTGGCTCAGTCGTTAAGCGTCTGCCTTCGGCTCAGGGTGTGATCCCGGCGTTATGGGATTGAGCCCCACATCAGGCTCCTGTGCTGGGAGCCTGCTTCTTCCTCTCCCACTCCCCCTGCTTGTGTTCCCTGTCTCGCTGGCTGTCTCTCTCTCTGTCAAATAAATAAATAAAATCATTTAAAAAATTATCATAAGCATAATTCCCATTTCCAGAGGTCCAAACCAAAATAGAGAAAGTCAAGTTTAATTTTCAAAAATTACATAGCTTATGAATTAAGAGGCAATGAAAACAGCTCAGTCATTTTGAAACCAAAGTTCCCACTCCTACCAAATAATACTGCATTGAGAAATATTTGGTATTCACAAAATGCTTAGAACATCTGAGATGAAGAAAGTACAGACAATCTATCACAAACTAACATGAGTATACATATATGAGAGTTTAGGCAAAATTTGAATATCAGAAGATTAATGTATATTTCTTTTGATTAAACCATACAATAAGGAATAACAATGCCTGTGGGGAAAGTCTTTAACTGCATACTGCATTAGAAAATACCAAATGGTGTTCTTCTGACAATTGAGTATTTTAGAAGTTTGCCCAGGAATATTTGTCATCTTTGTTAAACTTTGAGACTAGAGACAGCTGATTTTTTTAAAAATTAACTCATTAGCAATGGGACTTCATAACACAGCTTTTTAAAACATGTTATAGACAAGAATAATTATTCTTTCTTTTTAGCCTAATACATTATAAAATGAGTATTATTTTAGGAAAATATGTAGATGGAGAAACACATTCAAAAGTAATCATGAATATATAAAAATGTTTTGTTCATGGTACTGTAATTATTTCTTTAGAAAACATCTTCTGAAAGATGAAAAATAATGAGACCAATTTGACATCACTAAATGTCACAGAGTATCTTTAACCAAAATCAAAATTTGATGCCCAAATTTGGGTGACAAGTATTCTTATACTTGTTTTCTCAAGTTTATATGCAAAGAATTCTTTTTTAATCTGAAAAAAATGGTTAGATTAAAGTAATTAAGTAAATGGCATGGTTTCTGGACAAACCATTTCTGTGATCCTTTATGGACACAGAAGAGGTAGATAAAAGCAGAGGAACACTATTTAAGAGATTTTGTACACTGCCATCCACTAAAGTGAACAATTATGACATACTTCTGGTATAAAAAGGCTTATTTACTGACATAAGTGAGTTTTTCAGCTCTAAAGAACCACAGGAAAAAAGTACAGTTTTCTTAGAAGGCATCACCCATAATTGATTTACTTCCTTAAGTGGTTTTTATGCTAGAGAACCTGGACAAATATGATGCCTCATATTTTTTCATTATGAGGATTTTAATAAGTAATCTGAAAGAATTTTTTAAGTTACCTGTTGTCCTGGATCCCTCAAATATGCATGAAGAGATAACGTTAGTATTGATATTATTTTTAATAAATCCTCAAGATTTGTACATCTAAAGGCATTTGATAATATAAGATCAAATTGAAGCACAAAGCAATCATTTATTAGGTTTGGTTACTTTTAAGATCCTATCCAGAAAATTTCTTTTCCTGGTGACATGTTGGACTGTATTGACATTTTCCCTTCCCTCAACCATCTCACTTTTAACAATGAAATATTCTGACAATTTTTAAATGTAACATCTTTTTAAATAAGTCCATGAGTTGGTACTGAAGTGTCAGTTAAGCAGGCATTGAGGATATTTGCCAAACCTCATAAATTTGAACATAAGAGTCTTCAGATGTGTGATTTGGGAGAGATGAAACAAAATCCAGGTAAGCTTATACAAGGTTTAAAGTTTAATAACCACCACCTTATAAAATACAATGCCAAATGAATTAGGTAAAAAAGTTATCAACACAAAAATACCTCTTCACATGGAGCTTATGGTCTAGTAGGGGAACATTAAATAAGTAAATACACTGTTCATCAAATGGTGATAAATGCTATGGAGGAAACATAAAGCAGCAAGAGGGACAGAATGTATTATTAAGTTGGCATGTTAAACAGCTTAGTCTGAGAGAGCTGTCATGAAAGATAACATTTAAGAAAATATCTGAAAGAGATGAAGGAATGAGTTATGTGGATAACTTGGAGATGTGTGTTTTAGGCAAAGAGAACAGCCAGTAAAAATGTGCAAGTACCCCTTGCATTTTGGAGAAAATACAAGAGGGCAGTATGGCTATAGCAGAGTGATTATAAGGGTTAATAGGAGGAAATGAAGTTAAAGGGTAGTAGGGGACCAGATTGTATAAGACCTTTGGAGTAGGGTGACCATATATCCAGGTTTGTCCAAGACAAGTTTAGTTCACATCTTTTGGATAGTGGAATTATTACTAAAGTCCCTATTCATTTTCAAAAATGTGTCTGTTTTGATGATAGATTATATAGTGACTTTATTTGTAAGGGTTTATAAGGAATTTAGTTTTTCTTCTGAATCATATGTAAAGCCATTGAAGGATGATCTGATAAATCACCTGATTTGACACATATTTTAATATAGCCACTCTTACATTTTTCAAAACAAATGGAGGGAAGCTGGGCAAGGGTAGACTTTGTTAGACAAGTGAAGGTGACTGTGATTATCTGGACTGAAATCAATGAAAAGTTCAAATTAGATGGTTGTGGCATAGATTAAAAAAAAAAAAGGTCTGATCCCAGATATGTTTTGAATAGAAAAAGCAATGTAATTTAGTAATGTATTGGATGTACAATTTGAAAGAGAGTGAAGCCAAGTTTAGGCCAAGTTACTCTGAGATATTGAGTAACAATTGGTTTTTAATATCTACCTCAGAAAGTTGTTTTGAAAATTACACAAAATTAATATACATAGAAAAACTTACTGTAAAGTGTAATAAAATAGTTTATTATTATTATATGCATTATTTTATTTAAATGGATTAAGAATTAATGAATTGGAAACTGTTTCATGAGTTCTTTAAAAACTGCCTACAGTTTTAACCTCAATTCTTTTGGCTACATTTGCATTTAACTTTAAAATTTCCTAGTTAGATTTTTACTGAACAAGTAAAGTAAATTTCTAAAAAAAAAAAATCAATGCATCTTTACTGAAAAAAATCTCAACATTGAAATACCTTTCCACTCTTTTTTTTTCACCTTCCCCATTCACTTTATTTTGAGAGATGTTTTCTTTTTTTTTTAAGACTTTATTTATTTATTCAACAAAGATAGAGACAGCCAATGAGAGAGGGAACACAAGCAGGGGGAGTGGGAGAGGAAGAAGCAGGCCTCCCACAAAGGAGCCTGATGTGGGGCTCGATCCCATAACGCAGGGATCATGCCCTGAACTGAAGGCAGACACTTAACCGCTGTGCCACCCAGGTGCCCCTCGAGAGATGTTTTGTAAAGTGCGGCTTCCTATTCTTTATGCCAGTTTCCACCCTATCAGTTGCCTGCAGACTTCCTCTGCAGTTCAATCTTCCTTTAATATACCTATTATCACCAAAGAGACAGAAGAATATATGTATTATATATTATAAATGTATATATTTATATATTTATAAATTATTTCAGTTACATTAATTTAATTAGTAATTAAATGGGTGTATGATTCCAGTTTTTTGTGTTTCCAGACTATAAAACAGTACAAGGAAACTATTGATGATATAAAATGGAGATTTAGGGATAAAGAAATCAGATATATACTAATACAGAGACTGAAGAAGGAGGCGAGTAATCTAATTAGGGCTATGTATGTAAAAGAAGAGATCTAATGTTTGAATTAGCTTGGTTGGTGGATTTTTTTTTCTATTTTAATTTTCATCTCAAAATATACAAGTAAATGCCATTGGACAAATTTACAAATAAATATATCCTTATAGTTCTGTGGTATGTAATTATAGTTGTCCACTGCAAAAAATATTTCATTTGTAATTTTTAGGGACAACCCAAATATGCTATTTTTTTTCTCTAGGAATCTTTACATGACAGACAATAATTTTCTAATTTTTTTCTTTGGATTTTTTCTTCTTCAAGAGCATTTATTCTCATATTATTTTTTTTTATCCAAAACAAAACAAAACTAGGTGGTCATGTGAATAACAAGCAAGACCCGTGGCACCAAAACCAGTCTCTTTAGCTTTGTTATCAAGATTTGAAATGATGGCATTTGCTGCAGTGCATTATCTGATTAATTATGCTGAAGGCATCAGTTAAATTAGATCTAGTCAAATAAAGCCAGACATAGAGTCACCCAATTTAGTTATTAAAATGTTGTTAAGTACATTTACTAATGTTATTCTAAGGAGCCGGTTCTCCGTTCAAATATTGTAAAGTCCAGAATTTTTTTTTCCCTTCATTCTTCAAAATGACAGAATGGTCACTAATAGTGAAGAAAACAGAAGCTTACAAAAGCAGAAACCATTGAAACAGAAGCAACTGTCTTTGAAAAAAGGAACTATTCAATGTGATTACAGGTTGCCTTCCTGCTCAGCAGCCTGGGTGAGAGAAGTTCTGTCACACTGGTTTATTGACGCCAGTTTGCTAAGCTTTTTAATATTTTATTCCATTTTAATGTTTATTTTATTATGTTTTTAACTGTAGTGTATTTTTAATGTGAGACTCAAAAGGGGGTCATTTATAAATTTAATTATTAATTATAATAAAGTAATAAGGAAATAGTCCATAATGAAGGGATAACTTAAGAATTTATAATGGGAAAAAATATAGCAATCTATCATCTTATGAAAAGATAAACACACTATTTAGAAAGAAAAGGAGACTTGAATAGAGGCCAAGAATATTTAAGAATTGAAGCATCAAGAATATCAAGAATGGCTACTATAAATAGCATTTCTAAAATCAGTACGCTTGTTTTCTGGGGAAAAACAAATTAGTCAGAAATAACTATACATTGCTAGATTGTTCATTACACATCTTTTTTTTCCCCATCCCTAATGTAATTAAAAAAATACCTAAGTAGCCACTGACTGTACTCCCATTTGGCCTTTATTCTTTTTTTTTTTTTTAAATGGATGTGTCACTGCCGCCGCACTTTATTTTTTTTAAAGGTTTTTTATTTATTTATTCATTCGACAGAGATAGAGACAGCCAGCGAGAGAGGGAACACAAGCAGGGGGAGTGGGAGAGGAAGAAGCAGGCTCATAGCAGAGGAGCCTGATGCGGGGCTCAATCCCACAACACCGGGATCACGCCCTGAGCCGAAGGCAGATGCTTAACCGCTGTGCCACCTAGGCGCCCCTGGCCTTTATTCTAATTTAGGGTCATAAACATTAATGTTGTTAGTATACTTAAGGTGATAAAAGAATGGCAATTCTGTAAGCTAACTATTACATCTTCTAGAAATCATATGCTTTTTAAAAATTATTATTTAACTTCCAAAATGAGTGAAATATTTTGATGTTTGTGTGAGGGAGATCTATGAGAGCTATCTTTGGTTGTGAATAGCAACAGCCAGACTGGGGATAGCTACGTCAAGTTGAAGGATCAGTAAAGTTAAAAGAAGCTATGAGGAGCCAGAGTTTGGATACACCTGAATAGTGAGGATCACAGGAAGAAGTGCAGCAGAGTGATAATACCAGACTTAAAGAAATCTGAGTGTAATACATGCAGAATATCCAAATGGGAAAAAAGAGAAGAAACACAAGATCTGGAGGAACTAAAAGCCAATATTAAGTAAGAGGGCAGTGGTTAAAATGTATAAGGAATAAGGAAGTATTTTGTGTTTAAGCTAACATCTTTTCGTCATAGTATCAGGATGCTTTTGAGTCTAAAGGTCAGAAAATCCCCAAATCAAAGTAGTTTAAAAATAAGCTGTGAACCAGTTATAAAATGTACCACTTTAGCATAGCATCTAAACTCTTGTTCTCTCTGATAATAAATACAGACATAATACACACACACACACACACACACACACACACACACACACACACATATAATCATGCATAAAATCATATATTATCATATATAATCTATCCAGTACCCTTGGAATAGAGTATTTCAACAAAGGCTGCCAATGGCACATGCCAGTGGATCAAGTTTACCCAGGTTACACTGGGAAGACATGCTGAGTGTTGTCTTTTGTACTAGTGCTGAAGGGCCCTCTTTATAAAAAGAAGCCAAAGGGAATTTGAAATTTTCATTGCCCAACAGTTTTCACAGATATCAACTAGTTACCTTTTGCTAGGAGGTATAAAAATCTGTTGACTGGTTTGATTTTTTTGAAACTTCACTAAAAGATAATTTCAGGGGTGCCTGGTTGGCTCAGTCAGTGGAGCATGTAATTCTTGATCTCTGGGTTGTGAATTCAAGCCCAACGCTTGTTGTAGAGATTACTTTTAAAAATAAAAATGTTTAAAAAAAATTTTTTAAATAAATTAAGTAAAAGATAATTTCAGAGCTACAGGTTTACCTGAGATTAAAACAGCTATAATGCCCTGTAAGTTTAGGGATCTGCCTGAGAAAATAAGGTTCGTATCTCAGTTATTTTTGTCTTCTTGCTGCTGACAATCTTACCTCATTCAGCCTACAAAAGAGGGGGTCATTACAAATATGAGATGTTATTATTTTATGAGAAACTTTGATTCACCATGTGGGAATCATATTGGGTTTTCAATTATATTATTCTATCAAAGATGCCATTTTTATTCTCAGAATTATGTTAAAAGTAAAATACTTAGGAGAGATTGATGAAAACAATGGGAAGAAAAAGGAGTAGAGTGGGCTCCAAGCTTGTTATAATTAGTGGGTCATGATTCTTTCATCAGACCAAATTCTGTCATCAGGATCAAGTCTTCTCCTTCTCCCTGTTCTGCAGTTGTCTGTGTTGGCTTCCTTCTGTTGCTGGTTCATGTTGTAGTAAAAAAATGCCTGCCTCTGACAACTGGAGGGCACACTTGTTTTATCACAGTCAGGAGAGAGAGAAAAATACCATTCTCTTAAATATGCAACAAAACAAAACAATAGCAACAAAAATTCTTCCTTATCACAAGATTGGCCCAACTTAGTTCAGGGGAACAACTCTAGACCAGTAACTTGTCTGGAAATATTATGTATTTATTGGCTTGGACTTATTGGAATCCCCCCTCTGAATATGAAGGTGAGGGTGATAACAAGAAAATTGATGCTTTGGGAATAAAGGGGAAAGGAGGACATTGTTGTTGGGTGGTCTGCTTAATATGAAAAAACTGACTTGTTTGGTTAAGAATAGGAGCAAGTCCTCCCCTAGAAATTGGAGCAGCATAAATGAGAGTAGGCATTTTGGCTATTTGGCTAACAGCATTTTCTTTGGAATGTAGTTAACCTGAGTACAAATTATGGCTCTGCCATTTTTCATTTTTGAGAAGTTGAGAAATCATGTAGCCTTTCTATAGCCTTTTTCCTCATTTCCCAATAGACATAATAACAGTATCTACATTTTGGTGATTAAATTATGTAATGTACATAAAACACTAACATAAAACTATGCTTGACCCATTGTAAATGAGAGAAACTATTTTCATTGTTAACTGTTATTAATATCATTGTCCTTTATTATATTTTTATTATTCTTTTGTTTGTTTTTAGATAAATTCTTTGTGAAAAAAAATTTGAATAGGTAGGGAAGGCAAGGTCCTTATACATAATGCAGAAATAAAAATAGAAATTAGAAGAGCAAATCACAATCAAGAATAGTTCCTAAAGTGATGCCTGGGCGGCTCAGTGAGTTAAAAGTCAGACTCTTGAGTTCAGCTCAGGTCATGATCTCAGGGTTGTAAGATCGAGCCCCTCATATGGCTCTGCACTGGGGCCTAGAGACTGCTTATGATTCTCTCTTTCCCTCTCCTCCCCCCCCCCCACTATTTGCACTCTCTCTCTCTCAAAAAAAAAAAAAGTTCCTAAATACTTATTGTTAGTAGTAATATTTGAGACTATCATGATGAGAACAGTATGTCTCATGAATGGGTATGATAAAGAGGTCAAACACTGAGCAGGACAAAGATACTCTATGAAACATTAACACATATCTGCTCCTTGTTACTGGACACATGTAAGATGCACTTTCCAGAATGCCACATCAGGTTCACTACCTGTTTAATAGCACATTTAATTTTCAAAACTATTTATAATAATTTAACTTAGTTAAATTCTACAAATTCATTTTTTGTCTCTGTGATTGTTTGACTGCAGAAACAATCATTGGACATTAATAAGAATTTCTCTACTATGAAAACAGTGTATTGAAAACACAAACTAAATGAAGATTCCTAATACTTGAGGAACCTAATAATTATTTCACAACCACTGACGATGTCACACACCAATACAAACAGAATATGTGTTTAATTTATGTGATATAACTTGTTCTTAGCTCAGTGACTGGTCCTGAGGGAGTAGGACATTGTGTCGCAGTAAAGGAACCAGAGAATACAGCCTGGTTAGAAAGCTTAAATCTTATAGCTACATTTCTCAGGCCAAAGTAATCACAGCACTCTTGAGATAACAGAATAATAAGAATAATAACATTATAGTGATAGTTCCTGCGAAAATTAATGATATACGCTTAGAAATGGGTCTGAAGTAAAAGTAATATTTACTTTGTGATCTTTTATGAGATGGAAAAAATCTAAAGTAAAAGGACATCAATAATTTCAAAAATAATTACAGATATCTATCCTAGTCACAAGCCCTTCTTTTCCTTATTTCTAGTATTCAGCAATTAGTAATATTCACCAATTTATTAAAGTAGAAAAAGTTTAACTGAACAACTTAGAAAAGTTTATATCCATAGATAATATATTTAAATGTATCCCTATATTAAAAGCTATGTATAGCTCTACATTGATTTAATCAAAAACACTTCCAAATGATTCAAACATGAAAGATGCCATACAGATTTCAACCTCCTACTGTTTTCAGTGAGTCTGTATTTTACTATGCTATACATCTAAGCCATTTTATATATAATGTCCACATGTCTACAGAATGTAGAGGATGTTTCTAAGAAAAGCCACAGTAGAGGAATCATTTTATTTCTCCCATTTTAATGGGCAGAAAGATTTCAGTGCTGTAATAGAACGTCAAAAGCTCTTGTGTGAGCTACGGCCCAAAGAGTGTATCACAGCTTGTAAAATCCTCTGAAGGCAATTGCTTGTGCCAGTTTCCTATTATAATAGCAGCAAAGCCTCTGGAAGGTCCCATGATCAAAATATTGATTTATTCTTGTCACAGGCCTTCAGTCCTCCTCTAGCTTCTAATTAAATCCCACTTATGTTCTTCTCTGCTGTGTACCCCTTTTGTTATACATAAGATAAAGACAGTGCTGAACTTACTCACCCTCCATGGCTATGGGGCTATGGCTCTGCTATAGGACAGAGGAGCTGTGGAGTACTCACGACTGTATATTCACACCACAACTGGTTGTTAAATGTCTAAATTAAACTTACTTCAAATGTGGATACCTACAACAAATCTTTGTTCATAATGTTATTTTTACTCTATGGACTTATTTATATGGCTCTTCAAAGTAGAGCCATATATCACTTTATAACTTTATCACTTATTACCTTGAGCCACAGATGTGCCTAAAACATTATACTTCAAGAAGATTTAAATATAATAAATGACTGCATGATAAAAAAGTGTCATGGTTGAACTTGGATTCTAGGGTGAGAATTTATATCTTGGTCTTGCCATTCACTGTCTATGTAACTTAGGCTATTTATGGAACATTTCTAAGCTTTCCTTTATGTATAAATGGAAATATATACACATATATATATATATACACATATATATGTATCTTATAGAGTTGCTGTAAAAATAAGATAATTCATATAATGTGCTTAGCATTCAGTAAATGAGCATATCAATGAATTGTTACTATTATTATTATAATTATTACACTTATAGCCATAAGATTTTCAATTTTTTATGGACTTTTTTCATCAAATAGTTTCAGATTTCCTTTCTTTCATTAAATCATTTAATTTCCATTTCTCCCTCACAACTTATCCATGATCTAATTCTATAATCAACTTAATAAAGAACATCATGGTCCAAATACAATCAGTAGAATATAGATCAATATGAAATATTTCATGTAATCAATTAAAAATCACAATAGATATTATTTGGTTATCTGTATCCCTCTCTATTATCATGGATGCTTGGAAGTTCCCAGGTATTTATCAATAAGATAACACATTCAAATATATTTGAATAAGCATAAGTGACAGTTTATCATAGACTTTTTATACATTAGTATGATTAAATATATATGAAACAATTTTATAGCCTGTGGGTACCATATAAGAGGATTGACTACCTCATCTGGGAACCCAAAGCTCCCAGAAAGAGTCTAACATATTTTTTGTCCCTTTCTGCTTATGATTTGTCTATCTCAAAGCTTCAACTAAAGTAATATAATTCCATTAAAAATATAGACATCATAGTCTAGTTTATATTTCCAAATATAGAAGTTTGTGGGTTGAAAGTCTGAAATATTTTAATGTGAATATTTTAATATAAAGATCGTAGGATTTACATGTTTCTTGTCATATATAGTTAACCAACACACATTGTTTACACATTCAGCATCATTCCTGATTTAGGCTTTACTATGAGGACTTATCGTATAACAAATGCTAAATGTTTTTAGAATGCTGCACCTAAGTTTAATTTTATATCTGTTCCCTACATTACTTCTTTTCAGGATTGTTGCAGCATTTGTGAAATAAAAAGTTACAGGAAACTAAAAGTTGAGTCTATATAGTCAGAAGTGAGAACATGAACTTTCCTTAGCCCTGTTAGTTCCTCAAACTCTCCATAAACGTGATGTGGTTTTGGAATATAGGTGAAGTTCGGTGGAGTGGAGTCCAGGCTGACAATCAAAAAAGAATTCTTAAGGTGTCTTTGGCGCAAAATGGTGGTTTATTAAAGCATGGGACAGGACCCGTGGGCAGAAAGAGCTGTTGCCCCAAGTTGTGAGGGGTGGCTGATTATATACTATGGGGTTGAGGGAGGTAAGAAAAAAGGGAGGTTGAGAAAGTACTTTCATATGTTAAAGAAGACTCACAGAATACAGGAGGCCTTGCAATTGTCAAGTTAAGGTTTTTCCCACTAGCAAGGCATTAGCATTAAGATGGTTGGGGGCTTTCTGGAAGAATGTCACACATGTCCCACCCAAAAATGGGGGGTGGGGGGAGATTGCAGGGTGTCAGTTTATGCTTAGTCTTCAGCCAGCCTTCTGCTCCCTCATCAGAGGAGTGGGGCCACAAATTTGTAATGTGGCTAATTAGTATATCAGCTATTGACCATGATCCTTTCCAGTGATAATACCAAAAGCATCCTGAAAAAAATGTAATTTTATATAATGAAATAATTTGTAAATGTTAGCGTGGTCTTTGAAGTTAAAAGAAATAGAATAAAAAAAAGATGGATTCTTGTCCCAGACGCTTTCACCTTTTCCTTTATCCATACAATCAGTGTTAATGAATACTGCACTTGGGGTATTAGCTGATGATTTCTCATTCCAAGGACAAGACAAACATTTCTTTAGGATATGACAGCTTACAAAGTACAGGACCTAATAATTGTGTGGCTGAATATTCTACAATATGGTTTCTTTCTTATAAATACATTTAATCATACTTCTTAAAAGTAACTTGAAAATTTGCATAAGTAATATATGAAAAAATGGTCTAGTTAAATAAAAACATGAAAAGTGTCTTTTTTCTAGGATATTATTTATATGACATCTTTTATTGATAAACATAAAATACACTCTGTATAAAATCTCAAGCACCAAGAAAGGAAATGCCAAAGAAACAGTAGAAAACAATTTGAAATGGAATTAATTTTATTCTTTTCAAGTTCTTAAAATGATACCCTCTCCTTTTTAGATGGGTGTATATATCTGACATTCTGCTAGGCTTCTTCATGCAATTTCTTTGAAGTCACATTATGTATTCCTTATTTGAAAACCCTATGCTTGTGTTAAGATGAAACATAGTTGCCTTTGAGAATAATATATAT
>NW_024424008.1:26976260-26982489 GCF_017311325.1 Ursus maritimus
ATATATATATATATATATAAAATATATATATATCACAGTGCTAAGTATTTTATTTGTTAAGGCTCTTTTCCTCACAGGGAAGTCCACTGTAACTGTCACACAAATTCACAATGTGAAGTTATCAATTTTGTGATAGACATGGACAAAGGCAGAAATATCAATAAGACAGCCCATTTCAAATTCAGTGATTCTGAGTTATTTAAGGGGACAATAGGGGCAGTGTGATATAAACCCATGGCTCACCATATAGAATGTCAGCCTAGTATGTCACTGATTAATGAACAGGTAAAAAACTCTCTACCTTCAGTTCTCTTCCTCCTTCCTGTAATAATAAACAATGCAAAACAATGTAAGAGAGAAAGTCATTCCAAAGTACATACCAGAGCCATCCAATTAAGTATACACACAAAGTCTACCAACAAATAATAAAATTTTAACAAAAACTTCTTGTGTCTTTGGAAAATATAACAGTTGCCAATATCAAACTTCAAACAAACAAATACATAGCATTTTCCAGGTTACAATAAAACTCAATACACTTAAAATAAGTTAAAAGTCAGAAAGACTAGAGAAAATACAAAATCATTTCATCATTGAAATTAGAGTTGTTCTGTATATTTTGTAAATGGTAGTAAAATATCCCCATTATATTCGTGCTATAATCTTTGTTTGCTTTTATTCATTACTATTAAATGTCCTTGCCTTGGAAGTCTTCCTCTATTGTAGCATCTCTCCTGAAATTCTAGCACAAAATAGGATTGGAATTGTGTGGCTCATGGTTTCTTTATTGAATTGGCAAGGCACTATTCTTTAACAACCACCTTACACTGGCTTTTGTCTCAGAACTTTTCTCATTTGACGACAGAAGAGTTAAGCTTCTCTATATAACCTCCCTAACTAACTGAATTCTCCAATTACAGCAGAAAACAGACAGAAGTTATTATTCTTAATAATTTCTTTCTTCCCCTTAAGCCAATAACATCCATGTCTTTGCTAATATAACTGAGTAAATTTTCAGTTCTCTTTGTGTGTGTGTGTGTGTGTGTGTGTGTGTGTGTGCTTGATCCATGGGGAGGGTCTGCCAAAATGCGGTTTGTTAAATAAGAGTCATTAAGTTAAATAAACAAAGATGCTCTAATCAGAGAAGTTGGGGAAAATACTGGAATTATTGGGAATAAATTAAAACATTTAAAATTGCTCACAGTGCATGCCCGAATCACCACTAGAATTCTGGGAGCAAGTCCTGAGTTAGCGACTTTACAGAAGCTTTCTGGACCTCACTTTTGCTCCCTTATAAAATTGGTAAATTACCATTTTATAGGACTGGTGTCAGGATTATGTAAGTTAATATTTAAAAGTACAGAACACCATCTAATGCATGGTAAGTGTCAGTTGTTACTTTGTATCATGGTATGAAAAATTGTGACCTGAAAACTTTGTGTTATTCTCATTATTTCATTATCCTGAGACAATATTCTTAGAGGAACAGTAGTAAACTCCAACCTAATTGATGATAGAGGATACTTTACTTGAATTCGTTGATAATAATTTGGGGTCATGGTGCCCTTGAAAACCTAGTATTAATATTGGACCATACCCTGTGGAAAAAAATGTATAAATACTTGACAAAATGTTAATAGGGAGATAATCTTCCTGGACTTGATTTATTTATCAAATCATTTTTACACAGGGTATAAAATTAAAAATTAATCATTTGGACTTCATGAGGTTAAAAAAAAAATTCTACCCTAAAATATAATCTGAAAAAATACTCTGTTGTGACAAATTTTAATAAGTCATAAATTGGGACATAATTAGTACATATATATGACAAAATTCTTTTATCAGAAAAATAAACAACTGCTTACACTACTACATCTCTTTAATAAAAACAATACCAAGTGTTCTCCAAGATCTAATATTAGAACTTTCAATTTCATGAGAGTGTAAAATGGGTACAATCACATTAGAAAGAGTGTAGGTTTCTTAAACAGCTAAATCTACATTTTCATGTGCCCCAGGAATTCCATTTCTAGGTACTAGAGAAGAGAAATAAGAATTTATATCCACTTTTTGCATAAATATTCAATATAGCTTTGTTTATAGTATCCCCAAACAAAAAAAGTCCCAAAATTCCAGATACCACAAACTGCTTATCTCTTGCCTTCCAAAATTAATTGACTAGTTAGCAATACAAAAGAACTACTAATACATTACAGAACCTAGATGTAGCTCAAAACATGCTCAAAGAAAGAAGCCAGGCATAAAAGAGTATGTACTATATAATTCCATTTATATTAATCTCCATTGACAGAAATTAGATCAGTTGTTACCTGGAACAGTGTGTGTGTAAAGAGGTATGATTACAGAGGAAAAAAAACTCATTTGGTGTGATGGAATTGTCTATTTCTGGAAAAAAAGTTATAGGGTTACATATTTGCATACATATAGTTACAGGATGTACATTTGCCAAAATTCTTCAAACTGTGAGCTTAAAATTTGTGTGTGTCTGTGTGTAAATTATACTTCAATAAAATTGAAAAATAAAAATCAAAACAAAAGTAAAAAGTGGAGATTTTAAAAATTAACTGGAAATTAAAAACTCAAAAAATTTAAAAATTAAAATTAGTTATAGGGGCGCTGGGTAGTGCAGTCGTTAAGCCTGCCTTTGGCTCAGGGCGTGATCCCAGCGTTCGGGATCGAGTCCCATATCGGGCTCCTCTGCTGGAGCCTGCTTCTTCCTCTCCCACTCTCCTGCTGTGTTCCCTCTCTCGCTGGCTGTCTCTCTGTCACATAAATAAATAAAATCTTTAAAAAATAGTTTATATATATGTTAATATTTGGAAAATTACTTTACATTAATAGTATATAAAACAAATATACATTGTAAAGAACAATTATAAAGAACTATAAAAACTCTATTTGGACAGGAATTTTTTGAGGGGTTTATTTTTACAGTTAAATAATACAAAAGTTTTGCCAGGTTTTGAGGATTTACATAAATGAAATCATACCATATGTTCTCTTTGATCTTCCTGAGCAGTGTTTCACTCTATTAATATACTATAATTTCTTTATGTCTTCCACTGCTCCTACTAGATAGATGTTCAGGTTGTTTCTATTTTGAGGCTATTATAAATACTGCTTCAGGCACATTGTATATACACATTGGAAGATGAGGTTTTATAGGATAAAACCTGAGTGGAATAGCTGGGTCATAGGTTATACATTTCACTTTGTACAGATAATGTCAAAAATGTGTGTCCTTGTGTATGTGTGTGTTTGCACATTCCAAAGGTAAATGAATTCTATCAATTTATTTGCTTATTAGTTAAGAAAATGTTGCTGTATCATTATGATATGCTGAGATGTAAGACTTATGACTCTGTATCACTTAAATAACTTTTAAAAGTTTGCAATAGCGTTGCTGGCTTAAAATTTACTTATTATTTTTCTTATGTTCTCCCTTTTAATGGTTGTAGTCTTAGAAAAATACTTAATGGTACTGGCTTTTCAATGTTTTTGTTGTTATTGTTATTGAATTATATCCTTCCGAAACTGTTAATTTAACATGTATTAAGGAGGCAGAGTATAAATAAGATTTCTTTCTAAAACAGTCCAATGTTTACCCACAAGATATCTAGAAGTGGAAAGAAGAAGAGATACTGTTTTTGTTTCATTTTGCATCATCTATTAAAAATACTCTATTCCAAAATAAAACCCTGTTAACTTAAATCAGCATTTAAACATGGATTATGATCTTTTATAATCCTCATAAGTTTTTGGTATTATTTTAAGTTAAACAATGTAAAGTTTTGTCAGGTTTTTGAGGATTTTGTGCCCTGTTTTATAGTGAGAATTGAGAGGCACAATCATCCCATCAAAGTTTCAGTCCCAAAATCATTTTGATTTTTCATTCAATAGATTTCAAAGCTAAAGGAACAGGGAAACTTGTTTTTAAACAGGAACAACTCATAAATGTTATACTGGCTTCTGCTGAATAGAATCAAATTCATCTGAAGCCATGTTACTGTGAAAGACAAACATCTTAATTTATGAAAGTTTTCTTGAAGCAATTCAACCATGATGTATCAGTCAATAAAATAAGAATAAGAAAAATAAAAATCACAACAGATATTTTTAACAGATAAAACCCATTTTTAAAAATGTCTAGGGGCTCCTGGGTGAGGTTAAGCACGAGACTCTTGATTTCAGCTCAGGTCATGATCTCAAGGTCCTGAGATGGACCCCACAGTGGCTCTGTGCTGGGGATGGAGCCTGCTTAAGATTCTCAGTCTTTCCCTTTCCCTTAGCCTCTCCCTCCACCCTTCTCCCTCTTCTTCTCTATAAAAAGGAGAAAAAATATCTAAACGTGTTAGCTGTAAAAATAGAGCAGTGAATTATCACAGAGATGGTAATTGCATGAAGCAACTGGGGGAACAAAGGAACAAAGGATCATATATATATATATATATATATATATAAAATATATATATATATCACAGTGCTAAGTATTTTATTGTTGTTAAGGCTCTTTTCTCCTCACAGGGAAGTCCACTGTAACTGTCACACAAATTCACAATGTGAAGTTATCAATTTTGTGATAGACATGGACAAAGGCAGAAATATCAATAAGACAGCCCATTTCAAATTCAGTGATTCTGAGTTATTTAAGGGGACAACAGGGGCAGTGTGATATAAACCCATGGCTCACTCATAGGAATGTCAGCCTAGTATGTCACTGATTAATGAACAGGTAAAAAATCTCTCTTCTACCTTCAGTTCTCTTCACTCCTTCCCTGTAATAATAAACAATGCAAAACAATGTAAGAGAGAAAGTCATTCCAAAGTACATACCAGAGCCATCCAATTAAGTATACACACAAAGTCTACCAACAAATAATAAAATTTTAACAAAAACTTCTTGTGTTCCTTGGAAAATATAACAGTTGCCAATATCAAACTTCAAACAAACAAATACATAGCATTTTCCAGGTTACAATAAAACTCAATACACTTAAAAAAATAAGTTAAAAGTCAGAAAGACTAGAGAAATACAAAATCATTTCATCATTGAAATCAGAGTTGTTCTGTATATTTTGTAAATGGTAGTAAAATATCCCCATTATATTCGTGCCTATAACTTTGTTTGCTTTTATTCATTACCATTAAATGTCCTTTGCCTTAGGAAGTCTTCCTCTATTGTAAGCACTCTCCTGAAATTCTAGCACAAAATAGGATTGGAATTGTGGCTATCATGGTTTCTTTATTGAATTGGCAAGGCACTATTCTTTAACAACCACCTTACACTGGCTTTTGTCTCAGAACTTTTTCTCATTTGACGACAGAAGAGTTAAGCTTCTCTATATAACCTCCCTAACTAACTGAATTCTCCCAATTAAGCAGCAGAAAACAGACAGAAGTTATTATTCTTAATAATTTCTTTCTTCCCCTTAAGCCAATAACATCCATGTCTTTGCTAATATAACTGAGTAAATTTTCAGTTCTCTTTGTGTGTGTGTGTGTGTGTGTGTGTGTGTGTGTGTGCTTGATCCATGGGGAGGGTCTGCCAAAATGCGGTTTGTTAAATAAGAGTCATTAAGTTAAATAAACAAAGATGCTCTAATCAGAGAAGTTGGGGAAAATACTGGAATTATTGGGAATAAATTAAAACATTTAAAATTGCTCACAGTGCATGCTCCGGAATCATTCTACTAGAATTCTGGGAGCAAGTCCTGAGTTAGCGACTTTACAGAAGCTTTCTGGACTTCACTTTGCTCCCTTATAAAATTGGTAAATTACCATTTTATAGGACTGGTGTCAGGATTATGTAAGTTAATATTTAAAAGTACAGAACACCATCTAATGCATGGTAAGCTGTCAGTTGTTACTTTGTATCATGGTATGAAAAATTGTGACCTGAAAACTTTGTGTTATTCTCATTATTTCATTATCCTGAGACAATATTCTTAGAGGAACAGTAGTAAACTCCAACCTAATTGATGATAGAGGATACTTTACTTGAATCTGTTGATAATAATTTGGGGGTCATGGTGCCCTTTGAAAACCTAGTATTAATATTGGACCATACCCTGTGGAAAAAAATGTATAAATACTTGACAAAATGTTAATAGGGAGATAATCTTCCTGACTTGATTTATCAAATCATTTTTACACAGGGTATAAAATTAAAAATTAATCATTTGGACTTCATGAGGTTAAAAAAAAA